>NC_081553.1:102381240-102602762 GCF_963082655.1 Stomoxys calcitrans | reverse complement strand
AGCTATATCCAAATCTGGAGCGATCTGGGCCACATTGTAGTGAGATGTCAAGGGGCCTAACACAGCTCACTGTTCCAAATTTCGGCGAAATTGGACAATAAATGCGCCTCCTGTGAGCCCAAGACCTTAAATCGAGATATCGGTCTATATAGCAGCTATATCCAAATCAAAACCGATCTGGCCCACATTGCAGTGAGATGTCGAGGGGCCTAACACAGCTCACTGTTCCAAATTTCGGCGAAATTGGACTATAAATGCGCCTCCTGTGGGCCCAAGACCCTAAATCGAGAGATCGCTCTATATGGCAGCTATATCCAAATCTAGACCGATCTGAGCCAAATTGAAGACAAATGTCGAGGGACCTAACACAACTCACTCTCCCAAATTTCGGCGAAATTGGACAACAAATGCGGCTCCTGTGAGCCCAAGACCTTAAATCGAGACCTACATTTTTTGATATCTGAAGGGGGAGCGGACCCTCCCCCTTACCCTAATCTTCAGAAACGCCAGATCTCAGAGATGGGTAGTGCGATTTAAACGAAATTTTGTTTGCTTTCTTAAAGTAACCTAAAAATAAAAATTTGTTATCCAAACTTCGGATGGGGTACCTAGGCGGACCGCCCCACCCCCAAAACCTACCAAGTATATATATACAGCAATCACGACAATATGGAACTCAAATGAAAGGTATTTAAGATTAGGAAACGTATCTGATCTCCAATTGGGGGACCACCCCAACACTCAAAACACCCTTATATCGGATATATATACCCACCATGGCAATATGGGACTAAAATGAAAGGTATTTGCGAGTAGAATACGACTTTGGTATTTAAATGTGGGACCAAGTTTCTGGGGGTGCATCCCTTCCGCAAAACACCTCCAAAGAGGACTTATTTACTGGCCATGGCAATATGGGGCTGAAATAAAAGGTATTTGAGTGTAGAATACGAATCTGGTATTCAGATGGGGGACCAAGTGTTTGGGGGGCCACCCATCCCCGAAAACATCCCCCACAATAGACAAATTTACGACCATATCAATATGGGACTCAAATGAAAGATCTTTGGGAGTAAAGCACGAATGTGATATCTATGTTCTGGAAAAGTGTCTATGGGGCCACCCACCCCCATAGAATCACCCATATAGGACGTATTTGCTGATCATTCCAAGAGGGCTGTAATAAGAAGTATTTTAGAGCAGAACACGAATCTGATATATATTTTCAGAGCCAAGTCACTGAACGGCCGCCTTCAAAACACCTCCGAAACCGGTCATATTTACCGACTATGGAAATAAGGGGCTCATATGAAAGGTTTTAGAGACTAGACTATGAATCTGATATCAACATTCGAGACCAACTGCCTAGGAGACGTCCTACCCCCATTACAACGCCCAAATAGGAAGTATTTCCTAACCATAACAAATTTGGGTTTTAAAGGGAGTGGAACTCGATATTGATAGTTTTTAGGGCCCATACTCTAAACCGGACATATTTGCTAGCTTTTTCAATAAGGGGTTTAAGTGAATGGTATTTGAGATTAGAAAACGAATTTGATATCCAATTTCGAGGCCAAAGGCAATATGGGGTTCAAATATATGAAAATAGAGCATGTTGCTGATATAGTTTCCGGGCTTAGTATTTGGGGGACCACCCCACTACTCAAAACACTCCTAAATCGGACATATTTACCGACCTTGTTAATGTGGGGCTTAAATGAAAGGAATTTGGGGGTAGGGCAAGAATTGATACCCACTTTGGGGACCAATTTTTTGGGGGTCTACCCCTCTCCCCACCCCCCCCCCACCCCACAAACAGCAATTTTTTCTGACCATCGCGAAATGGGGCTCAAAATAAAGATATTTGGGAGTAGAATACGTATTTGATATCCAAATATAGGACCATGTATTTAGGGCATACACCATTCCCCAAAACACCTTCCAAAGGCTAAAAATTGTTCGACCATGCCAATATGTGACTCAAATGAAAGGTATTTGAGATTAGAAAACGAATTTGATAACAATTTTGTGACCATGTGTTTGGGGGACGCCTAATCTTTCACGTGGCCCCAAAGGAAGAAATCGCAAGGTGTTTAATAACAGAATCTTGGTGGCCAATTGTGATCACCTCTTCCAGACAATCCCATGCCTGCCGGTTGTACGTACCGGATTGACCCGAGGGCTACCGCCTCAGTGTACAACACACTGCTACAACAACAACAACTCGTTGAGGATGGAAAGGCTTCTCAACAATATCTCTTAGGTTCTCCGAGTTCCAGATGCGACAATTTTGCCCCTTGACATTGCCTCAGAGGTAGAAATGGCCCTCATCAGTCAAGTTGATTTTATGATTTCAACATTTGCAATGATTTCAGCAAATTTTCTGGTGGATTTTTATAATTTTAATGGGTTGTTGAAGCGTGCGTTATTCCATTTTTATACCCACCACCACAGTATAGGGGGTATATTCATTTACTCATCCCGTTTGCAACACATCGAAATATCAATTTCCGACCCTACAAGGTGTATATATTTCGGATCGTCGTAAAATTCTAAGACGATTTAACGATGTCCGTGTGTCTGTCCGTCTATCTGTCTGTTATAATCACTCTAGAGCCTTCAGAAATTGGGATATTGAACTGAAATTTGGCACAGATACGTCTTTTTGATCCACGCTGGTTAAGTTCTTGAACGGGTCAAATCGGACCATATTTGGATATAGCTGCTATATAGACCAATTTTCCGATAAAGGGTCTAATGCCCATAAATGCGTTATTTTTCATCCGATTTTGTTGAAATTTGAAACAGTTAGTAGTTTAAAGCTTCCCGACAACTGACCCAAATATGGTTCAGATCGGACTATATTTAGGTATAGCTACCATATAGACCGATCTCCCGATAAAGGGTCTGTAGGCCATAAAAGCTTTATTTATCACCCGATTTCGCTGAAATTTGAAACAGTGTGTTATTTTAAGCCTTCCGACATCTGACCTTAATGTGGTTCAGATCGGACTATATTTAGATATAGCTGCCATATAGACCGATCTTCCGATAAAGGGTCTGAAGGCCATAAAAGCTTTATTTATTATCCAATTTCGCTGAAATTTGAAACAGTGGGTTATTTTAAGCCTCCCAACATCTGACCTTAATATGGTTCAGATCGGACTATACTTAGATATAGCTGTCATATAGACCGATCTTCTGATAAAGGGTCTGAAGCCCATAAAAGCTTTATTTATTACCCGATTTCGCTGAAATTTTAAACAATGGGATATTTTAAGCCTTACGACATCTGACCTTAATCTGGTTCAGATCGGACTATACTTAGATATAGCTGTCATATAGACCAATCTCCCGATAAAGGGTCTGAAGCCCATAAAAGCTTTATTTCTCACCCGATTTCGCTGAAATTTAAAACAGTGGGTTATTTTTAAGCCTTCCGACATCTGACCTTAATGTGGTTCAGATCGGACTATATTTAGATATAGCTATCATATAGACCGATCTTCCGATAAAGGGTCTGAAGGCCATAAACCGTGGTTACTTTAAGAAATTTGCAACCGTGGGTTACTTTAAGCCTCCCAACATCCGACCTAAATATGGTTCAGATCGGACTATATTTAGATATAGCTGTCATATAGACCGATCTGCCGATAAAGGGTCTGAAGGCCATAAAAGCCTTATTTATTACCCGATTTCCCTGAAATTTTAAACAGAGGGTTATTTTAAGCCTCCCAACATCCGTCCTAAATATGGTTCAGATCGGACTATATTTAGATATAGCTGTCATATAGACCGATCTGCCGATAAAGGGTCTGAAGGCCATAAAAGCTTTATTTATTACCCGATTTTGCTGAAATTTGAAACAGTTGGTTACTTTGAGCCTCTAGATATCTGACCTAAATATGGTTCATATCGCACTATATTTTGATATAGCTGTCATATAGACCGATCTTCCGATAAAGGGTCTGAAGGCCATAAAAGCTTTATTTATTACCCGATTTCCCTGAAATTTGAAACAGTGGGGTTATAGCCTCCCGATATCTGACCTAAATATGGTTCACATGAGACTATATTTAGATATAGCTGTCATATAAACCGATCTCCCGATAAAGGGCCTGAAGGCCATAAAAGCTTTATTTATTACCCGATTTCGCTGAAATTTGAAATAGTGGCTTATTTTGAGCCTCCCGATATCTGACCTAAATATGGTTCACATCGGACTATATTTAGATAAAGCTGCCATATAGACCGATCAGCCGATAAGGGGACTGTAGCCCATAAAAGCTATATTTATTACCCGATTTCGCGGATAAAGCTGCTATGGGGGCATAAATTATGCATTTTTCACCGGATTTTGACGAAAGGGGGTTTACATATATACCCGAGGTGGTGGGTATCCAAAGTTCGGGACGGCCGAAATGAATGCCTTTTTACTTGTTATACCCTCCACCATAGGATGGGAGGTATACTAATTTCGTCATTCTGTTTGTAACTACTCGAAATATTCGTCTGAGACCCCATAAAGTATATATATTCTTGATCGTCGCGACATTTTATGCCGATCTAGCCATGTCCGTCCGTCTGTCTGTCGAAAGCACGCTAACTTCCGAAGGAGTAAAGCCAGCCGCTTGAAATTTTGCACAAATACTTCTTATCAGTGTGGGTCGGTTGGTATTGTAAATGGGCCATATCGGTCCATGTTTTGATATAGTTGCCATATAAACCGATGTTGGGTCTTGACTTCTTGAGCCTCTAGAGTGCGCAATTCTTATCCGATTGGAATGAAATTTTGAACGACGTGTTTTGTTATGATATCCAACAACTGTGTCAAATAACGTTCAACTCGGTTCATAACCTGATATAGCTGTCATATAAACCGATCTTGGGTCTTGAATTCTTGAGCGTCTAGAGGTCGCAATTATTATCCGATTTGCCTGAAATATACAGCTCCCATATAAATCGATCTTTCTATTTTACTTCTTGAGCCCCCAAAGGGCGCAATTCTTATTCGAATTGTCTGACATTTTGCACAGGTCTCCAACATATAATTTAATTGTGGTCCAAACCGGACCATATCTTGATATCGCTCTAATAGCAGAGCAAATCTTTTCTTATATCCTTTTTTGCCTAAGAAGAGATGCCGGGAAAAGAACTCGACAAATGCGATCCATGGTGGAGGGTATATAAGATTCGGCCCGGCCGAACTTAATGCCATATTACTTGTTAATAATAATAACTTAGTTTCATCTTGTCAACGAATAAAAGCTTCAAAATTAACAGCTTCCGATATACCGGGTGATTCAAAGTAACACTTTTTGTTGGAAAACCCTTTACCATCAATTTAAACTAAATCTTGGCAGTGTACCCACCAGTCGACTCCGATGGCTCCTAGTAATTACCAAGGCTTTACTTTACTTCCTATTGCATCATTGCGCGTTACATACATAATGCCAAAGAGGGACTGGACATTGAGGACTCTCACACAGAAGTTAGTGTTGTACCTTGGGACGAGTAACAAGTACCTGTTATGGATGGACCTTATTGTTAATACCTACGCAATGCCAAGAGGTTTTATCACTATTCCGTTGCTGCTGCGATAAACTCTTGGCCGAATGAATGGACCGACGGACTGAGGGACCAACGTTTGTTTGGTCTTTTGCCGGGTTTTTTATTTACTTTCATTGTCTCGTTGTTGTTGTTGTTGTTAAGCTTTATGTGGACTTGTGTCACTGTGACTGTCTTTTTTTACGCCATCCCACATTTTTACGCTTAACTTTGCCTTAACATTTAATTGCCCTTTTTTATGCTGCAAATATTATCTTTTAGCTCAGAGATATGAAATAACATCGCTGAGCGACAAGGGAAACAGTAACAGCGGCAGCAGCAGCAGCAGCAGCAGCGACAACAAGTTCTTCCTGCAAAGAGGAAAGAATGAATCTGTTTTCTGTTGTTTTTCATTCATCCCAACAAAGTCTTTAATAAAATTGCTGCGAGCATAATGATGACAGAATGTAACAATGATGTATATAAGCAACAATTAATTATATTCTCACGAAAGTCTTTAGATCAACCGCCAAAACAACCCTGCAGTGAACTGCAAGGCGGCAGTGGAAAGGAGAAGCCAGACGGAATTTCTCCGTTGCATATATAATTTTGTCAGCATTGTCTATAAGTTTACAATGATGAAATTGTATTTTCAGCCCAATGCGAAGCTATTTCTGCTAGCATGCTCATATAAAGGGCTCCCTTAAGACTCATTTAAAGGGCACCCGGCCGCTTAAAGTTATCGAAATAAGCCATTGAGCGTAGGCTTCAAAGGCGACTGACAAACACAATGGTTCTGATCAATGGTACTAACCATGCTCGAAATATTTTCATCTACAAAACTGTTTCTCTTGCAGCTTTAGGTTTGAGGACAGCATTTCTGACTCATGGGTCTAGCAATGAAAAGCAAGTAACTAAATGTCGTCGCAACAAGCGCTGAGCCGTGGGCCGACAAGTACAATGTCACTGATGAAGGGTTCCTACCTGACCTGGAAATGTCGCACTATGGGATAGAATGGAAAAAATAGTCAAACTTCGGGTTGAGAAGGGTGGAAATATCTCTTTGAATTATTGAAAGTTAGGGCTGAGGTGTTAACGAGATCATATGCAAAAAAGGCCCTATGTTGTCTGAGCGCCTCTTGGTAGGACCCTAGAGATGGTCACCATAGCATTTCGACAATTTGTTCGGACTGGCAAATATTCATTTGTGGTCCGATTTCCTTGCTTTTTTGCTGGATAGCGCTCCAAAGTGTAGTTTTGGGGATTCTCGACTTGTAATTTTATTTTTTGAAAATATTGACTGAGATTAGCTTCTTATTTTGCCATTTACGAAGGCATTTGTGGTTCAGATTGGCACTTAGGGGTCCCTATCACCAAATAGACCGATGCAGATAAAACTTGGCACTGATGTTGTAAGTCCTAAAATAGGGTTTTGGCCCAAATTTCAGCCAAATCAGGTGAAAATTGAGGCTTCTATGGGCTGGAGAAAGGTCGGTGGAGACTGCCCTGCAGGAGGTTGTGCATAAAATGGAAGAATCCTTCGACGCCAAAACGTACACCCTGGCGGTATGCATTGACATCGAGGGGCTTTTAACAATGTGCGGACCGACACACTGATCCAATCCTTAGACCAGTGTCGGGTGGACCCGGTCCTTAGAGACTGGATAAACCATATGCTAAGGAACAGGTGTATAAATTGTGTGTCCCATGACATAAATATAAGGGAGAAAGTGGCACAAGGCATGCCACAGGGGGGAATTTTATAGCCACTCCTATGAGTGACCACAATAAATGACCTATAACGTATGCTGACTTAGGAGGATGTTATAATACTTCTAAGGGCTAAGGATCCGAACGAGCTATGCAGAAGGGCCGAAAGGGCTGAAATATGCCTGCTCACGAGAAAGACGAAGGTGGGCTAATTTAACGCACCACGTTTCCTAAATAAGACGATTTCGATATCTGACAAGGTCAAATACTTAGGTGTGATCTTGGACAGGAAACTGTCACATTCAGGAGTGTACCTAGAAGGCTCACAGATATTGAGCACTATGTAGACGGGCCGTAGGCTCAAAATGGGGCCTAAATCCTAGGATAGTCCACTGGCTCTACAGAAGCGTGATTAGACCAATACTTAATTACGCCTTAGTAGTTTGGTGGACTGCTATGGAGAAAAAGTGCAACAGAAGGATCATACAACAGGTTCAGAGAACATGTTGTCTTGGCATAGGCGGAGCGATGAGGACCACGTCTACTAGGGCACTGGAGACTATTCTAGATATCCGACCCATTGACATATGGATGAAGTGTGAGGCAGCCACTGTGGCTATGAGAGAGAAGGCCATGGGAGAATGGATAGAGGATGGGAGCTGCTCATATTATCGCGGTCTAATCGAGGCGACGATAGGAAACCTGGAAGGAAGGGAAGAGGTTTCCGATCGGATATCTGAGATGAACCTTGAGTGCGAGGTACTGCTGCTATCGGCACAGTCTTGGATTGACGGAAATCTAGTATTGTCATCTGGAAGATCATGTTGCACGGTTGGATCAAATCTAGAGGACAGAGTGGGCCTGGGGGTTTACATTGAGAACCCAGGGACTGAGATCTGTTTTAGACTGCCTGACCATAATACGGTCCTGCAGGCGGAGATCCGGGCGATCACGGAATAAGTGAAGGGGTGTGGTGCTAACGCGAGGACGTCGAGGGTGAACATCTTTACCGACAGTAAAATTGCCATAAGGGCAATAACGACCAGCACGGTAAGGTCACGAACAGTCTTGCAGTATAAGAACGAGATTAACGCCTTCTCTGAGGATGGGAAAATCCGCATCGTTTGGTCGCCAGGCCATAACGAAGTAAGAGGAAATGAAAGGGCAGACGATTTGGCGGTAAAGGCCAGAGAACTGCCGTCAATAAACTTGGTTAACCCGAAGCCTTTCGGGTCGACGCAGTCCGTGCGCGATGAATGCGCATGCAACATTGTGGAACAGCGAAAAGGTCTGTAGGACGAGGAAAATCCTATGGGGGGGATCCAGATCGTGAGAAGATGAGGCTATTACTGAAAGGAAGCAAGAAGGAGGTCAGTATAGCTATTGGTATCATAACGGGACACACAGGACTACGAGCCCACTTATGTAAAATCGGCAAATGATAGCATGTGTAGGGGATGCGGGGAAGATGATGAGACGTTGGAGCATTTCCTTTGTCAATGCCCGGCTTTCGTGTTCAACAGATACCGGTACTTAGTTGAAGACACAATATCAGACATGAACCAATTTAGGGGAGAGGTATTGAAAGCGATTAAGGGTTTTGTAAGTAGCACGGAATTCCTAACGTAAAATTTTCTTGTTAGAGGTTACTTTATAGTTTTTAAAGCACACAACAACCCAATTAATGGCTTAGGTGTATGTCCATAGTGGCTTGGGGCGGTCTAATATCTGCACCCTCTTTTCAACCTAACCTAACCTAACCTACCGTGTAGAATGCCTTCTACAGGTCCATTGCCACGGGGACTGTCCTATCACATGGCCTGGGCTTATTGAAGCTACGGCAAAAGTGTGCGGTGATGGCATGCAAAGCAGTTGTTGTGCTATGCAGTCTTCGAAATCCATGCTGATGTTCGGCGAATGGAAATTTTCTTACGAGGCTCGGGGGGATTAAGTGTCTTGGTTACTGGTGAGAGTAGGGACATCGGTCTGTACGACTCCCCCAAACTCAGGTCCTTTCTAGGCTTCCGTAGTGGGAGCACTCTGCCTATTTTCCAGACATGGGGGAACTAAAAGGGTGTTCAAAGCCAGGCTGAGGCCAGTAGTAAGGTATTCAACTCTAGGTAGATCCAGATTCTTCAGCATTAGAGTTGAGTTTCCGTCGAGGTTCAACTCTTTGAATGACTTGGCCCCACGGATGACGTAACTTCGCCCACGGTAAATTGTGATGGATGTCCATCTGCTCGGAGACCACGGATACAAGGAATGGCTCTGCTCCTAGCCCTGTCACTCTCAGGATGCACAATAAATTTGAAGGTTGAACAACCTTGGTGCATCTCTTCAGATCAGTCATGGTTACGTCGCCAAAAGTGTTTGAGGTCCAGTCATCCCGTCTCCCGGGGTTCGAGAGTAACTTAACAGCAGACAACCTGGCGCATCTCTTCAGATCAGTCATGGTTACGTTGCCAAAAGTGTTTGGGATCCAGTCATCCCGTCTACCGTGGTTCGAGAGTGACGTAAACGTGACTGATCTGAAGAGATCAGTCACGTTTACATCGCCAAAAGTGTTTGAGATCCAGTCATCCCGTCTACCGGGGTTCGAGAGTGACTTAACAGCAGATAACCTGGCGCATCTCTTCAGATCAGTCACGGTTACGTTGCCAAAAGTGTTTGAGATCCAGTCATCCCGTCTACTGGGGTTCGAGAGTGACTTAACAGCAGACCACAGCTTGCCTAAACCGGTGCCTAAGTTACATCGCTCCAACTGTTCCAGCCACAAACCCCGCTTATGTTCATTGACTACCAAATCAGCTCACTGATTTTGGGATTAGTAGGATCCGTACAACGATCTGGCCATGTCCGTCCAACCGTTTGTCCTGTCTGTTTGTCAGTGGAAGACACGCAAATTTTCGAAGTAGTTATTCTAGATGCTTGAAATTTTTTCAATTTCTCTGAAGAACTTGGACTGGTCAGAAGGCCGATCACTGCTGCAGTGGTGGTGGGTGTTTTTGTTCTACACTACTAAGCATCTTTTACTGGCAAGCTTATTAAAAAGGGCTCCTTTTTGACATACATAAAGGGAATCTATGGTTGCCCAATAAGTAATTGCGGATTTTTCATATAGTAGGCGTTGACAAATTTTTTCACAGCTTGTGACTCTGAAATTGCATTCTTTCTTCTGTCAGTTATCAGATGCTACTTTTAGCTTGCTTTAGAAAAAAATTGTAAAAAAAGTATATTTGATTAAAGTTCATTCTAAGTTTTATTAAAAATGCATTTACTTTCTTTTAAAAAATCCGCAATTACTTTTTGGGCAACCCAATAGCAAGCCATGAGGAGGCCACCGTAGCACAGAGGTTAGCATATCCGCCTATGACGCTGAACGCCTGGGTTCGAATCCTTCCGAAATCATCAAAAAAAAAATTTCAGCGATGGCTCCTAATGCTGGCAACATTTGCGAGTTACTATGCCATGTGAAACTTCTCTCCAAAGAGGTGTCGCACTGCGGCCCACCGTTCGAACTTGACTATAAAAAGGAGACCCCTAATCAGGCCCCTTGAGCTTAAACTTGAATCGGACTGCACTCGTTGATATTTGAGAAGTTGGCTGAACGCCTGGTTTCGAATCCTAGTGAGACCATCAAAAACAAAATTTCAGCGATGGCTTTCCCCTCCTAATGCTGGCAACATTTGTGAGTTACTATGCCATGTGAAACTTCTCTCCAAAGAGGTGTCGCACTGCGGCCCACCATTCGGACTCGGCTATAAAAAGGAGGCCCTCTATTATTGAGCTTAAACTTGAATCGGACTGCACTCATTGATATGTGAGAAGTTTGCTGAACGCAAGGGTTCGAATCCTGGCGAAATCATCAAAAAACAAGTAAAAGCGTGCTAAGTTCGGCCGGGCCGAATCTTATATACCCTCCACCATGGATCGCATTTGTCGAGTTCTTTTCCGGGCATCTCTTCTTTGGGAAAAAAGGATATAAGAATAGATTTCCTCTGCTATTAGAGCGATATCAAGATATGGTCCGGTTTGGACCACAATTAAATTATATGTTTGAGGCCTGTGTAAAATGTCAGCCAATTCGAATAAGAATTGCGCCCTTTGGGGGCTCAAGAAGTAAAATAGAGATATCGATTTATATGGGAGCTGTATCGGGCTATAGACCGATTCAGACCATAATAAACACGTATGTTGATGGTCATGAGAGAATCCGTCGTACAAAATTTCAGGCAAATCGGATAAGAATTGCGACCTCTAGAGGCTCAAGAAGTCAAGATCCCAGATCGGTTTATATGACAGCTATATGAGGTTATGAACCGATTTGAACCATACTTGGCACAGTTGTAGGATATCATAACAAAACACGTCGTGCCAAAATTCATTCAAATCGGATAGCAATTGCGACCTCTAGAGGCTCAAGAAGTCAAGATCCCAGATCGGTTTATATGACAGCTATATGAGGTTATGAACCGATTTAAACCATACATGGCACAGTTGTTGGATATCATAACAAAACACGTCGTGCAAAATTCATTCAAATCGGATAAGAATTACGCACTCTAGAGGCTCAAGAAGTCAAGACCCAAGATCGGTTTATATGACAGCTATATCAGGTTATGAACCGATTTAAACCATACTTGGCACAGTTGTTGGATATCATAACAAAACATGTCGTGCCAAAATTCATTCAAATCGGATAAGAATTGCGCCCTGTAGAGGCTCAAGAAGGCAAGACCCAAGATCGGTTTATATGACAGCTATATCAAAACATGGACCGATATGGCCCATTTACAATGCCAACCGACCTACACTAATAAGAAGTATTTGTGCAAAATTTCAAGCGACTAGCTTTACTCCTTCGGAAGTTAGCGTGCTTTCGACAGACAGACGGACGGACGGACGGACAGACGGACGGACATGGCTAGATCGACATAAAATGTCGCGACGATCAAGAATATATATACTTTATGGGGTCTCAGACGAATATTTCGAGTAGTTACAAACAGAATGACGAAATTAGTATACCCCCCATCTTATGGTGGAGGGTATAAAAAAAAATGTCAGCGGTGGCTTTCCCCCCCTAATGCTGGCAACATTTGTGAGGTACTTTGCCATGTAAAAACTTCTCTCCAAAGATGTGTCGCACTACGGCTCCCGTTCGGACTCGAGAGAGAGAGTGAGATGTTTGCCCCTGTTCCTTAGTGGTATGGTCATGGCCAAAATTTGTTTGTTTAGCTAGCCATGAACCGTAGGTCCCACAGATAGGCGACTGATAATCCTTATGACACGGATGACAAAACTGCTTCTCCAGCAGGTTTAGGCTTGAGGTTAGTGTTTTGAATCATGGGACAAGAATAGAGGAACTAGCGGGTATAAAATTTCGGGGGATTGTGTTGTAGGCCCGTGGGCTGACAAATACAGTGACATACTGATGAGGGGTTCCTACCTGACCTCGAAACGTCGTCATATGGCTATTTCATTTCAATTATTTCCAGCCTTATATCATTTTATTAACTACCAGGTAGGTGTACTTAAAATGTCATATTCCTTTTCTTCATATCCATTTTGAATTTTTGCTTGGGTTCTACGGTTTTTTTTTTTGCCCCTTTGTTTTCATGTCAATTTCATTTCATTGTTCATTTGTTGGCTAAATTAAGACGACAGACAACTCTTTGGCCATTGAACATACTCAACTAATGCTGCAACATTGTATGCTCGTTCATTTGGTCACATTGCATAATCCATTGCTGGTAAGGCATGTAGAGTGCGGCTCTGCCAATACCATTGCCTGGACGCAATGGAACGCACGTCAGACAAAATTCACAGCAATTACTTCAATGTCAAAGAAGCAAATCATTCGCATTGGCCGTGAGTGCCTGTTTTGCCTATCGCATGGAGTTGTTTCACTAGGGCTTTACATGCATGACATTCATTGAATCGAATGATTGCTTTGACTTAAGAGCTTAAGAGTACGACTTTGAATCGAAATTATTTGTAATGCCAGATTATTTGAGGATTTTGCGGACTTTAGTAGGCTAGTTCTAACATGTGATAAATGATTTTTGTTTTAATGATTACATTATAATTGAAAAGCATACAAATCAATCGATGATAATTTTAGTCATCCAAAATTGGGTAAATGTAGAAATATTCTTTTCGCACAGTGGGAGTGAAAACCAAAAATTTTTAACAATATTTTTTGGTTAAAAAGGAAAAAGGTTAAGCACAAAATACAAAGGTTTTAAGATATAAGGATATGTTGAACTTTTATTAATGAGAAGAGGCCCGATTGGGTCAGCTTCGGGGGTATACTCTCCGCTTCAGTCTTTAAAACGAAGTAATTGAACTGAAACTTAGCACAGATTCTTTTCCATCTTTTTGTCCATTAACAGGTTAAGTTCGAAGGTGGGCTATATCGGACTCATTCTTGATATAACTTCCATATATACCTATCTCCGGAATTAAGGTCATAGGCCAACAAGAGCCACATTTATTACCCGATTTCGCTGAAATATCGCACATTGATTTGTGTTTAGATCCTCGACATCCAAATATGACTTTAATCGGTTAATATCCTAATATACCCATGAAGAACTATCTCCCGATTTAAGGTCTCAGGGCAGTAAAAGCCACATTTACTACCCGATTTCGCTGAAATATAACACAGTGAGCAGTGTTCAGCCGTATCGAGTATGGTTTGGAACGGACCATTTTCGGATAAGGCCCCCATATAGACAGATCCATCGATTGAAGATCTTTCACGCATAAATAGCATATTTTGTCCCCGATTTAGTTGAATGGGCTTTGTTTAACCCCTGCAAATACAACCCCAAAATGGTGCAGATCAGATCATATTTGTATATATATCGATCTCCCGATTTGTGGTCTGGAACCCATATGAGACTCGTTTATTACTTAATTTTGCTGAGTTTGGTCCAGATGGGACCCAATTTTGATATAGCTTCTAAAGGTTCAGAATCGTGCATTTTTCACTGGAGCAGCCTTTTTCTTGCCTCCACCATAGGATAGGAGGCATATTCGAAATATTCATTTCCGACCCTATATATATATTCTTCATCAGTATAAAAATCTAAGACCATCTAGCCATGTCCGTCTGTCCTTTTGTTTCTTGAAATCTTGCCGCAGTCTTTAAAAATAGAGATATTGAGCTGAAACTTTGCACAGATTCTATTTTTTTTCATAAGCAGTTTAAGTTTGAAGATGGGCTATATCGGACTATATCTTGATATAGCCCCTATATAGACCGATCCGACGATTTGGGTCTTTGGCCCATAAAAGCCACATTTATTATCCGATTTTGCTGAAATTTGGGATAGTGAGTTGTGTTAGGCCCCTAGACATCCTTCTTCAATTTGGCCCAGATCGGTTCAGATTTGGATATAGCTGCCATATAGACCGATCCTTTGATTTAGGGTCTTTGGCCCTTAAAAGCCACACTTATTATCCGATTTTGCTGAAATTTGTGACAGTGAGTTGTGTAAGGCCCTTCGACATTTTTTTTTTTTTTTTTTTAATTGGCTCTGATCGGTCCAGATTTGGATATAGCTGCCATATAGGCCGATCTCTCGATTCAAGGTATTGCGCCCATAAAAAGCGCATTTATCTTCCAATTTTGCCAAAATTTTGGAGAGTGAGTTGCGTAAGGCCCCTTGATATCTTTCTGCAATTTGGCCCAGAACGGTCCGGATTTGGATATAGCCGCCATATAGACCGATTTCTCGATTTAGGGTTTTGAGTACGTAAAAGGCACATTCATTGTCAGATGTCTCCAAAATTTGGGACAGTGAGTTAAATTGGACCCTTCGACATTCTTCTTCAATATGGTTCAGATCGATCCAGATTTGGATATAGCTGCCATATAGACCGAACTCACGATTAAGGGTTTTGGGTCCATAAAAGGTGCATTTATTGTCCGATGTCGCTGAAATTTGAGACAGTGAGTTAAATTGGGCCCTTCGACATTCTACTTCAATTTGGCCCAGAACGGTCCTGATTTGGATATAGCCGCCATATAGACCGATTTCTCGATTTAGGGTTTTGAGTACGTAAAAGGCGCATTTATTGTCAGATGTCGCCAAAATTTGGGACAGTGAGTTAAATTGGATCCTTCGACATTCTTCTTCAATATGGTTCAGATCGGTCCAGATTTGGATATAGCTGCCATATAGACCGATCTCTCGATTAAGGGGTTTTGGGCCGATAAAAGGCCCACTTATTGTCCGATGTCGCAGAAATTTGGGACAGTGAGTTGTGTTAGGCCCTTCGACATTCTTCTTCAGTTTGGCCCAGATCGGTCCAGATTTGGATATAGCTGCCATATAGACCGAACTCACGATTTAGGGTTTTGGGTCCATAAAAGGTGCATTCATTGTCAGATGTCGCCAAAATTTGGGACAGTGAGTTAAATTCGACCATTCGACATTCTTCTTCAATATGGTTCAGATCGGTTCAGATTTGGATATAGCTGCCATATAGACCGATCTCTCAATTAAGGGGTTTTGGGCCGATAAAAGGCCCACTTATTGTCCGATGTCGCAGAAATTTGAGACAGTGAATTGTGTTAGGCCCTTCAACATCCTTCTACAATTTGGCCCAGATCGGTCCAGATTTGGATATAGCTGCCATATAGACCGAACTCACGATTTAGGGTTTTGGGTCCATAAAATGTGCATTTATTGTCCGATGTCGCCAAAATTTGGGACAGTGAGTTGTGTTAGGCCCTTCAACATCCTTCTTCAATTTGGCCCAGATCGGTCCAGATTTGGATATAGCTGCCATATAGACCGAACTCACGATTTAGGGTTTTGGGTCCATAAAAGGTGCATTTATTGTCCGATGTCGCCGAAATTTGGGACAGTGAGTTAAATTGGGCCCTTTGACATTCTTCTTCAGTTTGGCCCAAATCGGTCCACATTTGGATATAGCTGCAATATAGAACGATATCTCGATTTAAGGTCTTGGCCCCATAAAAATTGCATTTATAATTCGATTTCATTGAAATTTGACACAGTGACTTATGTTAGCGCTTCGACATCCGTGTCGTATATGGTTCAGATCAGTTTATTTGTAGATATAGCTATTAATAAGACCAATATTTTGTTATACACAATTGGACAATGACTTGTACTTACCCTAATTTTCAGAAACGCCAGATCTCGGTGATGGGTGGTACGATTTAAGGATGGGGTGGTACTAAGCGGTCTGCCCCACCCCCAAAACTTTGCAAAATGCAAATTTTTCCCATGAACATTCCACTAAGGAACAGGGGCAAACTTCTCACATATCAAAGAGTGCAGTCCGATTCAAGTTTAAGCTTTAATGATAAGGGACCTCCTTTTTATAGCCGAGTCCGAACGGCGTGCCGCAGTGCGACAACTCTTTGGAGAAAAGTTTTACATGCCATAGTACCTCACAAATGTTGCCAGTATTGGGAGGGGAAAACCTCCGTTAAATTTTTACTGATGGTCTCGCCGGCATTCGAACCCATGCATTCAGCGTCATAGGCGGACATGCTAACCTCTGCTCTCAATTGAAAGGTATTGGGGAGAAGAGTACGATATTGATGCCCACTTTCGGGACCATTTTTCTGGGGGTCTATCCCTTTCCCAAAACACCCCACAAATAGCAATTATATTCTGATCACCGCAATATGGGGCTCAAATAAAGGTATTTGGAAGTAGAATGCGAATCTGATATCCAAATTCGGGACCATGTATTTGGGACACTGCCACCTTCACAAAACACCTCCAAAGGGTACAAATTTGGGGCCACGTGTTAGCGGACGCCTCACCCCATAAACTCCTCTTAAACGAATGGTAAAATAGGGTTTAAATAAATGGTGTTTGAGAAAAGAGCACGATGGTGATATTTTTTCAGGGCCAAGTGTCAACGGGACCATCTCACCCCCGAAAACATCCCTAAATCGCTAAACTCATATATCGCCGAAACCAGTGGAGATATGGTATTCCTCAAAATGACTTTGTGTAAGGTTTTTTTCACCGCAATCCAACATAAAATGAAAAAATTTACAAATCGAACCACAAATAAAGATTTAGCAAGTACTGTAATTCACTAAATTATTTCATTTTGTCTGAATGCAGAGTACACCTGTAGCCTAAACTTTGTTTTTCACAGAAAATGTTATCAAAATCACAATTCCAAGAAAGTCAAGTAATTTAAAATTTCACCAACTTTTTTTCGATTTATTGACCCCAAAATTCTTCAAAATATGTCTTGCCTCATAGTCTAAAGTCTTAAAGTCTGAATGCTCGTTATCGCTTTGCGCTAATTAAACCTAATTCATTGAAGCCAACAAATGTTTGTGCTCCAAGCATTTTACCCAAAGGCGCTAAGTGTTATTAAAGCGCATACCTCGAGAATTTGCTGAATTCCTTAAGAAACTAAACCAGTTCATTATCCTCATGAATGCGATGGCATTGCTAAAAGGATCAATAATTAGCTTTGACACTTGGATTTATTACACAATAACTTTGTGGGCAAATGGCCAAGTAGGAGCATTCGCAGTCTAAACACAGTAGCGGTAACGCAATGACAACAAAAGCAGGGCTTACAACCGCATTTTCTTCACTCTCATCCTCCTAGGGAAAATAATAGCCCCCCCCCCCCCCCCCCCCCCCCCCCCCCCCCCCCAAAAATATAGTCAAAGTGATTTTCCACCAAAAATATTCGTTTTTTTTGCCTGCTTGCTTGCTCCGCATAGATTTACATAATAAGACAATAACAATAAACAATGTCATTCAGGGAAACGGTGAAATAGAAGCCAATGGCATACAAATACTCACTAAGAAATGTAGATACCTACGTGTGTGTGTGTGTATGTATGAGTATTGTACATGTTTGGTACTTTCACACGCACATTGAAATTCCCCAAAAACATTTCAATATCATATTTCACTCGGCACGCATGCTACACCCATACATAGGAGAATTGTCAGACTTTTGGGCAGAGGCCTAAACTCTTTGGGCAAACTTCTTGTGTGGCATAGAAAGGAAATAGTTGGGTATATACAATACATTGGTAGAAATTAAAATTTAATTACTGTTATCGAAAGTTGCGACCATCGCTTGTAAGTAGCCCATCACTCGGAAAAACTTGAAGACATTACTATGAAACAAGTAAAAGTGTGCCAAGTTCGGCCGGGCTGAATCTTTTACACTTATAGACAAAGAAGGAAATCTGGTAACTGACACAGATAACATGCTGAGGATATGGAAAGAACATTTTACCCAACTGCTAGTGTCCGAGGTTGGCGGCGAAGAAGATAACGCAGAACCAATCCCTGATGATGGTATAGAATGTTTATCTCCTAGTCAGAATGAGGTGCAAGTAGCAGTGACCCGACTAAAGAACAACAAGGCAGCAGGAGCTGACGGGTTACCCGCTGAACTATTCCAGCCCTGATGATGGTATAGAATGTTTATCTCCTAGTCAGAATGAGGTCCAAGTAGCAGTGACCCGATTAAAGAACAACAACGCAGCAGGAGCCGATGGGTTACCCGCAGTGTGAATATCTGGTCCAGGGTGGATTTAACAGGTTTAAAGCCTTATTGATAGGGCCCAATTATCTCATTGACTTTAGGTTTTAATCTTTCACACAGTACGCTCGAGAGTATCTTGTATGCGATGGGGAGGAGACTTATTCCTCTGTAGGTGGCACATTCCGTCTTGTCTCCTTTCTTGTGTACGGGACATAGTATGCTGAGGTTCCAATCATCGGGTATGCGTTCTTCTAGCCAGATTGCGCATATAAGCAGATGCATACGCCTTATCAGGGTGTCGCCTCCGGTCTGATAAGGCGTATGCATCTGCTTATATGCGCAATCTTTCCCAAAAAGCCTTGCACAACCGAGCAGACAAAGAAAATGGAGAAATTTGGGAACCTCAACTTTGATACAGTCAGTAACTTTATCTACCTCGGCACCGCCGTAACCGAAACGAATGACACCAGTTTTGAGATTAAGCGAAGAATAATACTGGTAAACAGATGCTATTTTCAGCCAAATCGGATAAAAATTGCGCCCTCTAGAGGCTCAAGAAGTCAAAATCCCAGATCGCTTTATATGGCAGCTATATCAGGTAATGGACCGATTTAAACAATACTTAGCACAGTTGTTGTACGTCATAACAAAACACGTCGTGCTTAATTTCAGTCAAATCAGATCGGAATTGCGCCCTCTAGTGGCTCAAGAAGTCAAGATAAAAATGCCGATACTGAACTGCTGCGCAAACAGGCAAGATCTTCGTGCGTCAATGTGCTTAGGCGCGAAAAATTTCTTTACAAACAGCGTCTGCGGTTCTTGGTTCTACACGAGGAAGTAAGAGCTTTTGGTCGTTCGTGAAAAGAGTAAAGGGTAGTTCTGCATCTATTCTGCAACTCTTGTTAAGGACAATCAAACGTTCACTGACCCGGTTGATAAGGCTAACCTGTTGGCTGATATATTTTTAGGGAACTCTTCCCTGCCGGATAGCAATCAACCACTCCCTTCAATCGAAAATATTACTGGCATCATGCTTCAAATATTTTTTCGAACTCGTGGAGTTAAAAGAGTTCTTGAAAATCTAGACGTAAATAAATCCATGGGCCCGAATGGTATATCAACACTTGTCCTTTGTAAGTGTTCTTCGACGCTCGCCCATTCATTACGCAGCCTTTTCAACTTTGCCTACCGTGCAGGAGTCTTCCCGGCGCGTTGGAAGGTTGCGAACGTTCAGCCAATACCCTAAAAAGGGTGAGGCAAACAACCCTGCGAATTATCAGCCAATTGCGGTATGCTCCGCTCTCTCCAAGGTCATGGAGAGCATAGTTAATCACCATCTTGTGAGGAATTTAGAGTCTAATGACCTTCTTGGCGACCAACAGTATGGGTTCCGCAGAAATCGCTCTACGGGTGACCTCATGGCACTTCTGTTGGAGTCGCTCAATCCACCAGTTTGGTGAGAGTAAGGTTGTGGCTCTTGATATCTCCAAGGCATTTGATAGGGTCTGGCACGGTGCACTACTGTCAAACCTTGTCGCATTTGGTGTCGGTAATGGCTTCGTTCGATTTATTTCGAGCTATCTCAGAGATCGCACTATTTGAGTCGTTATAGATGGGTTCTCATCCAATGAGCACAAATTGACAGCAGGTGTACCCCAGAGCTCTGTTCTTTCTCCTTCTCTTTTTCTAATTTTCTTCAACGATCTGTTGGGTGAGACATCGAATACGATCTACTCACTTGCGGATGACAGTAATCTCTGTCATTCGTACTCATTCGACCATAGGCCAAGTCTTCGAGAGATTGAGGACAAGAGGCGAATTATGGACGATACACTCTGCTAGGATTTGCTGGCCGTTTCTAAGTGGGGTCGAATGAATCGAGTCGATTTTAATGCACGGAAGACTCAGAGCTGCTTGTTGTCACACAAACGATTCGCTTACCCATTACGACCATTTTTGTCTATCAACGGTGTAGATGTTGAACAATCAGAAGCTCTTGATTTTCTGGCCATGAAAATACAAAGTGATGTCCGTTGGGCTAAACATGTATTCGAAGTGTCGAAAGAAGCATTCAAGTGTTTAGGCTTCCTTAAACGGTGTAACTCCGGTGTCACTCCGTCTGATCTTCTTAACATCTTCATCACTTTCATAAGGCCGAAAATGGAGTACAACTCACATGAATGGGCTGGAACTTCAAAATCATTCCTGGAGCTACTAGACCGTGTACAGAGGAAAGCGATGGCGTTGATTGGGGACAGTGGGGTATCCTAGTCTATTGCCTCCTTTCATCGTCGTTGCAATGTGGGTTGTTTGGCGCTGTTCTATCGGTACTTTCACGGTGTATGTTCGTCTGATATTCGTCTTCTTATTCCTGATGTATGTCAGGGATTCTAGACATTCCAGGAACTCACATCCGTTTGTAATTGATTGGCCAGCGGACCGCACAGTGCATTATAGAGATAATTCTTATTTCGCCCGAACCGTTCGTATGTGGAATCGACTTCCGGCTAATGTTTTTCCCACCCACTTTGACATCCAAAAATTTAGGGCAAATGTCAATAAGCACTACAATTGCGCCCTCTAGAGGCTCAAGAATTGCGCCATCTAGAGGCTCAAGAAGTCAAGACCCCAGATCAGTTTATATGACAGTTATATCAGGTTGTGGACCGATTTCAACCACACTTAGCATAGTCGTTGAAAATCAGAACAGGACACCTCATGCAAAATTTCAGCCAAATCGGATAAGAATTGCACCCTCTAGTGGCTCAAGAAGTCAAATCCCCAGATCGGTTTATATGACAGCCATATCAAAACATCGACCGATATGGTCCATTTACAATCCCATCCGACCTACAGTAATAGGAAGTGTTTGTGCAAAATGTCAAGCGGCCAGCTTTACTCCTTCGAAAGTTAGCGTGCTTTCGACGGGAAGCACGCAAACAGAATGACGAAATTAGTATACCCCCATCCTATGGTGTAGGGTATAAAAACGAAGAAGATTTGAAACGGATCTCCCCTATGCTGACAATCCCTTCAAACGTTTTAAGGGCCATGATTTGCGTATCTGCACGTGCATAATCCGCAAACTTTATAGAGAGGGCGCGGAAGGGCAAACACACCAAGGATATTTTCTGCGAGCGCCTAGAGAGAGAATATGATCGGTGTGCCCCTCACGATATTAAATGGTTGTGTGGGCTTTGATTACGAAAATAGGGATGGCAAATATATTTGGGCCAACAGAGAATATGGTAGCAGCAGCACCAGATTCCACCATCGAAGGACTCACATGGCCGAACATCGCTTCGCATCATTACCTTGTCGCAGCAATGGTATGCACCCGTCTTAGTATGGCGAGAAACGTACGTCCTGACACTTCACGGAAGATGGACGTCGGAAGGCTGCAAACACAACAGGTGGCAATGGCATATGCTAATCGGCTGCAAACACAACAGGTGGCAATGGCATACTCTACTCGTCTGACCCAATTGCTGAAGAAAGCACTCGCTGTCCCGATACTATAGCAGAGCAAAGGCAAACCATTGGCTCAAAGACCCGACGCGGGATAGCTATGAGCACCATACAGTCTGGAACATTGAGGTTCAATCTGTGAGGTGTTCATTGCTGTCACGAGAAGCTTAGCTGCGAGCTATGGGGCGCGTCCACTGGTTGCAAGTTGATAATGGAATGCTCTGTACGCAGTAGCTGCAACGGCAGTCGCGGACAAACAGCGCTTTAAGCGGAGAGGATTAGTGGGAGGCTGAGCGGCCCCGACTCTTGCACAAATACTGAGTGCCCATGATGCTCGATACGACAATGCGAGTTAAATAACCAATGGCCACCTTGTTCCCTCGGCGATCGGTCGTATGGACCGGAACGAACTTGCTCGCCTATAAGAGCTTGATGAGAATCGCCACCTCCACATGAAAATGTGGCTTCAACAACAATAACAACAACGAAATTGGCTCAAAGTCATATGTTGCGGCCCTTTCCATTCATGGAACATCAGTACTTGGGTACCAAAGGACTAAGGACTAAAAATATGCCAGTATGGATGCGCTAAGAAAACTATCGCAAGGGAATGGGCCTAAATACCGGCAGACTATATTCGTGCAGCTTGAAACTCGTTTTTTGACCGAAACAGAGCTATAATGAATCTAAATACTTTTTATCGTTGATGGTCTTTATCGTTAACGATTTGTTTTGGATGTTTAGAGTGAAAGTTTACCAATCTCCCTGATGCAGTTGACTTTTAGTGCAAACTAGATAAACCCGGCCCGCTCTGCTGCGCCTTCATTAGCACCAGGCGAAAAATAAGTTTCTTACTGACTACCGTATGTATCTCGCCAGAACAATTTGTTTATCTACTACGAAACTCCTTTTTTTGAACCCCATATAGCTATGATTGACAAATATTCACCTGGGAGGTGTTTTGAGGGGTAACCAACCTCCTATTACTTGAACACCATTTTGAATATCATATTCGTAATCTACTCCCGTAAACTTTTTATTTAAGTTCCATATTGTCATGATGATCTAATATACCCACTTGGGTAGGTTTTGGTTTTGATTATTCGTTAATCATATTCGTACTCTACTCTACGAATACCTTTCATTGGAGTCCAATATGGTCCCAATCGGTCCACTGTTGAATTTGGGCGATTTTGGACTTGAGACGGCTCTCTAGATACTTGGGTCTAATTTTTAGTAGCATATATATACTCTTTTCTCGAACAGCTTTCATTGGAGTCCCATATGGTCCCGATCGGTCCACTTTTGATTTTGGGCGGTTTTGGGCTTGGGATGGCTCTCTAGATACTTGGATCCAATTTTTAAAATCATATTCGTACTCTACTCTCGAATACCTTTCACTGGGGTCCCATATTGTCCTGATCGGTGTACTTTTTATTTTGGGCGGTACTCTTGGGGGGACGCGCTAATTACTTGCATTCAACTTTTGACACCATATTCGTATTCTACTCCCGAAAATCTTTCACTAGAGTCCCATATTGTTCCGATCGGTCCACTTTGATTTTTTGTGGTATTTTGGGCTTTGGACTACTCTCTAGGTACTTGGACACAAATATCACATTTATAGTCTACTCCCAAATACCTTTTATTTGAGTCCCATATTGTCCCGATCGGTTCACTTTTGATTTTGGACGCTACTTTTGGGACGGTTTTAGGCCTCCTTAGTACTTGGACCCAAAGTTTATTACCATATTCGTATTTAACTCCCAAATACCTTTCATTTGAGTCTCTGTCCTGCTGGGGGATTTTGGGGGGGTGGGGGCCCCTCAGACACCAAGGAATAAATTTGTATGTCAGATTTGTACTCTACTTTTAATTACCTTTCATTTGAAATCCATATTGACTGAAGCGGTAAAAGTGACCTGTTTAGTAGTGTTTTTGGGGGTGGGGGACCAATCCCGACACTTAGTGTGACATTTTTATGCCAAGTTCTTACTCTGCTCTTAAATACCTTTCATTTGATACCCATATTGTCCCAATCGGTAGACATGCCCGTTCGGGTGGGTTTTGGAATGGGGCGTCCCCCCAGGTTATTAGACCCCAAATTAGATATTGGTCTATAAAGCTGCTACATGACATCCATAGCCAAATTCATACGTATATCCAAACGGGACAATAATCGGCGCGAGTAGTCTGATAACACTAGTTATAAAACTCTTTGGATCGAAAGACTGGTTTATAAAGTCTATCACCCGACAACTATGTCTATGTTGTCGGGTGATAGACTGGCTATTGTACATCGGTCTTAACTTGAAAATTTAGAAATGATTTGGAATTTTTGAAAGTATGTCGCAATCATATGTATACCCCTTAAGCTTACCAAGTAGCCATTAGATCTCTGGGGAACGATTTTCTGTATTCCAAGCCGCATTCGCCGTTAACATTTTTTCAATTCTCCCATATAAATTTGGCAGATTTTTGTATAGAACAACAATACGAAGTATTTGCCCTGCCACACGTTATGTTACCAACAATCAACCATCATAAAAACAAGTTGAACATCCCACCGATTGTTGCTACGACCATCACCTTCAAAAGTCAACAGTAAAGTGTGCAAAATTCCAACTTGAACATCAACAAAAGTCTGAAACTCAAAACAATGTGGATGTTATGTTAACTGTCCAACGAGAGAGAGAGAGAAAGAGAGAGAGCGTAAAGTGGAATTTATTTTGAAGTTACTATAAAATGTTGCATACCAAATGTTGCGATTGTGGCCTATTGTTGAGCAACAAATGTTGAGTATACAAAAATGTTGACGAAACTGTTCATTCCACCTTATTGTATAAAAGGGAAGGCAAACATCAATTTTAATGCCATCCACCATAGAACGTAGGTAGGGTGATCAATAAACCCATATTTTATTATATTTTAAATAACCGGTTTAAATATTTGAGATTTTTAAAAAACCGGTTAAACTGGTTATTTATTCATTTTTTTTAATCTTCATATGAAGACAAAATTAGACCAATATATCCCATTTCCAGGTTCTGAGAAAAACATTGATTTGCCAAGCAAGCAAAAAAAAAATTAGTAAAATATTTTCTTCAGGAAAACATGTCGCTAAAACTTTTCTAAAAAAAAGCAAGCAAAAGCGTTTAAGCTCGGCCGTGCCTCCCATGGATTACATTTATCAAGTTCTTTGCCCGGCATCTCTTTAAAGACAAACAGAGGATAGTAATACGAATTGCGTCCCATATGGGCTCAAGAACTAAAATCAAGAGATGAGTTTCTATGAGAGGATCCTAGTTTTTCGAATCTTGAGAAAGGCGGTGATGGTTTCGTCGCCGGGTTCCTGTTCGTTAGGTTGTATTGAGTCTCCCGTCCCTGCACTGTCTGATGTTTGAGTATTAGGATTTTTGCTTAATCTAGTCTTCCCAATTTTGAAAACGTCGGTAAGGGTTTCGTCGTCAGGTCCCTGTTCGTTAGGATGTATTGAGTCTTCCTTCCCTGCACTGTCTGATGTTTGAGTATTAGGATTTTTGCTTCTTGCCAATATTGAAAACTTCGTAGATGGTCTAGTCGTCGCCGTCCCCAAAGATATATCGGAATTCTGTGTGTGGTGAAAATTTCATTCTCTCTTGTCGTCGATCTCCCCAAACATATGGTTTGCCCAAAAAGTAATTGCGGATTTTTCATATAGTCGGCGTTGACAAATTTTTTCACAGCTTGTGACTCTGTGATTGCATTCTTTCTTCTGTCAGTTATCGGCTGTTACTTTTAGCTTGCTTTAGAAAAAAAGTGTAAAAAAAGTATATTTGATTAAAGTTTATTCTAATTTTTATTAAAAATGCATTTACTTTCTTTTAAAAAATCCGCAATTACTTTTTGGGCAACCCAATACATCGAAATTCTGTTTTTGGAAAAAATTCCGTTAATATTGTGTTCAGTTTGAAACTGCAGTTCATTGACTTAAATGCAAAAAGGTTTTCCCTAGTCGTTTGTGATTTGCATACAAAATTTCACTTTCTGATTCGATTTAGCTATGTCCGTCTGTCTGTCGTCCTGCCTGTCCGTCCGTCTGTCTGTCCGTCTGTCTGTCCGTCCGTCTGTCCCTGTTAATTTGTGTACAAAGTACAGATTGCAGTTTTCATCCGATCGTCTTCAAATTTGGTACCGGCATGTTTTTCGGCCTAGAGACGAAGCCTTTTGAAATTGGAAAAAATCGGTTCATATCTGGATATAGCTCCCATATATATAATCGTCCGATTTCCAGTAAGAATGCAATAAAATGGTTATTTGTTAACCGATTCTCACGAAATCTGGCAGGAAAGATTTTTCTACAACTGTCGACATGACTGGAGAATTTCATGGAAATCGGTTCAGATTTAGATATAGCTCCCATATGTATATATCGCCCGATTTTCACTCCTAGAGCCACTGCAGGCGCATTTATTGATCCATCTTGCCAAAATTTTGCAAAACGCTTTCCGCGATTTAGATATAGCTCCCACATATATGTTCGTCCGATTTCCAGTAATATTGCAATAAAATGGCCTATTGTTAAGCGATTTTCTCGAAATCTGGCAGGAGGGATTTTCTCTTGACTCTCAATGTTGCTGGTGAATTTCATAGAAATCGGTTCAGATTTAGATATAGCTCTCATATATATATCGCCCGATTTTAACTTCTAGAGTCACAGCAAGCGCATTTATTGATCCATCTTGCCAAAATTTTGCGAAAAGCTTTCCTCGACGACTGTCACAGTATCTGAGGAGTTTGTTCGAAATCGGTTCAGATTTCGATATAGCTCTCATATATATGTTCGTCCGATTCCCAGTAATATTTCAATAAAATGGTCTTTTGTTAACCGATTTTCTCGAAATTCGACAGGATGGATTTTCTCTTGACTCTCAATGTTGCTGGTGAATTTCATGGAAATCGGTTCAGATTTAGATATAGCTCTCATATATATATATCGCCCGATTTTAACTTCTAGAGTCACAGCATGCGCATTTATTGATCCATCTTGCCAAAATTTTGCGAAAAGCTTTCCTCGACAATTGTCACAGTATCTGAGGAGTTTGCTCGAAATCGGTTCAGATTTCGATATAGCTGTCATATATATGTTCGTCCGATTTTGATAAATATTGCAATAAAATGGTCTTTTGTTAACTGATTTTCTCGAAATTCGGCAGGAGTGATTTTCTCTTGACTCTCAATGTTGCTGGTGAATTTCATGGAAATCGGGTCAGATTTCGATATAGCTCTCATATATATGTTCCTCCGATTTCCAGTAATATTGCAATAAAATGGCCCTTTGTTTACCGATTTTCTCGAAATTAGGCAGGAGGGATTTTCTCTTGACTCTCAATGTTGCTGGTGAATTTCATAGAAATCGGTTCAGATTTAGATATAGTTCTCATATATGTATATCGCCCGATTTTCACTCCTAGAGCCACAACAAGCGCATTTATTGATCTATCTTGCCAAAATATTGCACAACGCTTTCCTCAATGACTACCACAATATACATGGAGTTTGGTCAAAATCGGTTCAGATTAAGATATAGCTCCCATATATATGTTCGTCCGATTTTCAGTAATATTGCAAAAAAATGGTCTATTGTTAATCGATTTTCTCGAAATCTGGCAGAAAGGATCTTTTTACCACTGTCGACATTACTGGTGAATTTCATGGAAATCGGTTTAGATTTAGATAAAGCTCTCATATGTATATATCGCCCGATTTTCACTCCTAGAGCCACAACAAGCGCATTTATTGATCCATCTTGCCAAAATATTGCACAACGCTTTCCTCAATGACTACCACAATATACATACAGTTTGGTCAAAATCGGTTCGACGACTACCACATTATCTGAGAAGTTTGCTCGTAATCCGTTCAGAATTAGATATAGCTTCCATATATACGTTCGTCAGATTTTGGGTTATTTGCCATAATTTTGTCATTTGTCAACCGAAGTTTTTACAGTTTGAACATAATTGCTCGCCGAGGTCCATCAAAATTGGTCCGGAATGGGAAATATGTCCCACAATGTACTTATAGGGTAGGTGTAGGGTATTATGCAGTCGGCTCCGCCCGACTTTTGCCCTTCCTTACTGGTTTAATATTGTGCTGTTGTCGACACCATTTCCTAGCATCTTTGATTTGAATAACATTTCTCCATAACAATTTCCCTGAATTTGTCTTAAGAACCCATTGCTGTCTTTGTTGAACTAGTTCCTGTGTGAAAAGATTTATTCGGGCTTAGCCCAATTAAATAGTCGTACAAGGTCTTTGCTATTCACCGCTGTCGTATGAATAGCTGCAAATGCCATAACATTTCCCTTCCCCAAAGCAAGCGAATAGAACGCCCAGAAACAACAATTAGAGCTGCAAAATTTCTATGTTAAGCATCATTACAAATCGTAGCTGCATTCAAACGCGGCACAAAACAATGAAATCATATCACACCGCCCACCCCTTTGCCCAGCCACCTCTGGTTGAGATCCATCTAATTTTGTGCAACCAAAAACACAAGAAAATAGAACAGAAGGCACTCCCGCAATGGAAGCACAAAGGGAGCAGAGCTAATATCATCGTCAATCTTGAGTAGTCGTCATCTTCATCATATGCTTTTGGTTACAAGACGAAAGACACTGACTGTTATTGTCCCATTTGTTGCACTAAGTAAAAATGGAAAAGTGCGACCGAACGACCGACGGACCGACGGACCGACCGACACTGACAATGCTCGTGCCAGATGTGTAACTTGAGTAGATCTTCTCTTAGTTTGCACTTGCTTTGATGTTCGTCGAGGTGTGTAGAACAACACCTACATATGTCGGAACAACATGCACGCAAATACCCTCAGTCCTGCACCTGCACCCTCACGGGCACCCACATGCACACAAAAGTCATCAACCGTCAGTTGTCAGAGTAAACATTAAAGTGACAATGCAACATCTGTAAAAATCACTTCAGAGACAGCGGCAATTTTATTTGCCGCTTAGAAAGTTGAGCGTGGGGCGTGCGCAAAGTTTCACAAAATGTCTGTATCTCATTTTTACTTATCAATGGCATCATTGTCTTTCAAAGGGAAAACTTTTTTCCCTACCCTCGCTCTCACATAACCACAGGAAAGTCTGGCTATTCTTTGCCGTATTTGATTGTTAGTTTGCAAATAAATGCATATTAGCATTGTGTTCTCTGTGCAATGTTTATACATTTTTCACATGAGATACTTTTGTGAAGTACTATGCCAAAAAGGGGTCTATTTCTCAAAACGACGTATGTGACATGCGACATGATTTTGTAATCATTTATTAAAAACTACTTGCTATCAATTTCAGTGCTCTCTCAGCGACCCAACCTGCTCGAAGTGTAATAGTAGTACAGCATATAAAGAGTCATATTAAACTTCACTGAGCCTTGAAGAGGTGTTAAACAAACAAATGATTAGGGTATTGTTTTTCCTGTTGAGTCTTGAAAACGAATTTCAATCATTTTTGACACTTGTTTACAATGCGGATACTTAAAACCACTGGTGATACTCAACTCACCATAAAATGCCAACTTTATAAAATTCTAAAATTACACTGTGGAGCGTTTTGGGCTCATGGAGGCTGGAAAATGCCAAGTTAGGGTGACAGAGTAGAGAAAAACCTTTAAAGCCTCAGGTTTCTTAGAGCGATATATAAAAGATGGGTGGTCCAAATAAACCACATTTTTATACCCACTGACCCTATAAAGTATATACTTTCTTGATCACCGTAAAAATCTAGGACGATCTAGCCATGTCCGTCCATCTGTCTGTTGAAATCACGCTACAGTCTTAAACAAGTAAAAAGGCGTTAAATTCGGCCGGTCCGAACTTTGGATAACCACCATCTCGGGTATATATGTAAACCACCTTTCCTCAAAATCCGGTCAAAAATGCATACCTTATGCCCCATAGCAGCTATTGTATATCGAAATATGCTCCGATTTGGGCCAAATACTTCAAATTTCAGTAAAATCGGACAATAAATGCGCCTTCTATGGCCCCAAAACCTTAAATCGAGAGATCGGTCTATATGACAGCTATATCCAAATCTGGACCGATCTGAGAAAAATTGAAGGAGAATGTCTAAGGGCCCACCACAAGTCACTGTCCCAAATTTCGGCGACATCGGACAATAAATGCGCCTTTTATGGCCCCAAAACTTTAAATCAAGAGATCGGTCTATATGGCAGCTATATCCAAATCGATACCGATCTAATAGACCAAATTAAAGAAGGATGTCGAAGGGTCTTACACAACTCACTGTCCCAAATTTCAGCAAAATCGGATAATAAATGTGGCTTTTATGTGCCTAAGACCCTAAATCGGCTGATCGGTCTATATGGCAGCTATATCCAAATCTGGACCGATCTGGGCCTAACTGCAGAAAGATGTCGAAGGGTCTTACACAACCCACTGTCCCAAATTTCAGCAAAATCGGGTAATAAATGTGGCTTTTATGGGCCTAAGACCCTAAATCGGCGGATCGGTCTATATGGCATCTATATCCAAATCTGGACCGGTCTAGGCCAAATTAAAGATTGACATCGAAGGGCCTAACAAAACCTCACTGTCCCAAATTTTATCAAAATCGAATAATAAATGTGGCTTTTATGTGCCTAAGACCCCAAATTGTTGACCCCTCCACATTCCTCTTCAATCTGACCCAGATCGGTTCAGATTTGTATATAGCTGGCATATAGACCGATCTCTCGATTTAAGGTCCTGGGCCCTTGAAAGTCGCATTTATTTGGGGACAGTGAGTTGTGTTAGGCCAGTCGATATCCCTCTTTAATTTGGCCCAGATCGGGTCAGATTTGGATATAGCTGCCATATAGACCGATCTCTCGATTTAACGTCTTGGGCCCGTAAAAGGCGCATTTATTGTCCGACAACACCAAAATTTAGGACAGTGAGACATTCTTCTTCAATTTGGCCCACATCGGTCCAGATTTGGATATAGCTGCCGTATAGACCGATCTCTTGATTTATAGTTTTGGACCCATAAAAGGCGCATTTACTGTCCGATGTCGCCGATATTTGGGAAAGTGGGTTGTGTTAAGCCCCTCGACACCTTACTGCAATATGGCCTAGATCGGTTCAGATTTGGATATAGCTGCCGTATAGACCGATCTCTCGATTTAAGGTCTTGAGGCCATAAAAGCCGCATTTATTGTCCGATTTTGCCAAAATCTGGGACAGTGAGATGTGATAGGCCCGTCGACGTCTTTCTGCAATATGGCCTAGATCAGTTCAGATTTGGATATAGCTGCCATATAGACCGATCTCTCGATTTAAGGGTTGGTGCCATAAAAGGCGCACTTGTTGTCCGATTTCGCCCGAATTTGGGAAAGTGGGGTGCTGTTAGGCCCCTCAACGTCTTTCTGTAATATGACCCAGATCGGTCCAGATTTGGATATAGCTGCCATATAGACCAATCTCTCTATTTAAGGTCTTGGGCCTATAAAAGACGCATTTATTGTCTAATTTGGCCAAAATTTGGGACAGTGAGTTGTGTTAGGCCAGTCGACATCCTTCTTTAATTTGGCCCAGATCGGCCCAGATTTAAATATAATTACCATATAGACCGATCTCTCTGTTTAAGGTCTTGGGTCCATAAAAGGCTCATTTATTGTCTAATTTGGCTAAAATTTCGGACAGTGAGTTGTGTTAGGCCCTTCGACATTCTTCTTCAATTTGGCCCAGATCGGTTCAGATTTGGATATAGCTATCATAAAGACCGAGCTCTCGATTTAAAGTTTTGGGCCCCTAAAAGGATTTATTGCCCGATGTGGCCGAAATTTAAATGACGCACTCAACTCAAAAAAATCTATCACTTTATTCCCCATTATTTTGAAAGGTCAAATAACCTATTGGAGGCGATTTTTGAAGGTAAAACACCACCTAGGTTCTTGGACACAAAATTTAGTGTCATATTCATAATCTGCTCTCATGTGCCTATCATTTGAGTTTCATTAAGCTATGATTGAGTAGTATTCCCGTTTGGGGAGCTTATCGGGGATGGGGCGACTATCAATTACTTGGACCTCGTTTTTTATGTCATATTCGTAGTCTACTCCCGAATACCTATCATTTGAATCCTATATTGATATATACGTCCAATATGTCTATTTGGAGCAGTTTTCGGGCTTGGGCTACCGTTTGGATGCTTGAACCCAAGTTTTTATACCACATTCGTTTTCTACTCTCCAATATCTTTCATTTGATACCCATATTGTCCCTATCGGTGAACTTTTGATTCTGGGTGGCGTTTATGGGGTAACTGGGGGAGAATTCGCCTCCTTCCAACATCAACAATTTATAAAGCCTATACCTCCTTCCTGACCATAATCGTAATCTACTCGCGGATACCTTTCATTCGAGCTCCATATTGCCATTATAGTCCAATAAACCAATTTGGAAGTTTTTTCGTTATCTACTCTCGAATACCTTTCATTCGATTCCCATCTTGTCATTATCGTCCAATAAACCAATTTGGGAGGTTTTGGGGTCGGGGTGGCCCCCCAATTACTTAGACTCAATTTTTAATAATGAAATCGTACTCTACTCTTGAATACCGTCCCGACCATATTATCCCAATCCGTCCACTTTTAGTTTAGGCTGGTACTTTTGGGGTATGTAGGAGGGTCCGCCTCCCTTGCGATATCAAAAACTTTTATAGCCTATGGCTCCTTCCGTACCATATTCGTTATCTACTCCTGAAAACCTTTCATTCGACTCCCATTTTGTCATTATCGTCCCATAAACCTATTTTTGGGGGGTTTTTTGGGGTCGGGATGGCCCCAATTACTTGGACCCAATTTTTAATATGGAATTTGTACTCTACTCTTGAATACGTTGCATTTAAGTCCCATATTGTCCCAATCGGTACACTTTTATTTTTGGCTGGTGCTTTTGGGGTAAGGGGGAGGGTCCGCCTCCAATGCGATATCAAAAAATTATATAGCCTATTGCTCCTTTCGGACCATATTCGTAATCTACTCTCGAATACCTTTTAATTCGATTCCCATTTTGTCATTATGGGAATCGATTTTAAGGGGTTTTTAGGGTCGGGGCGGCCCCCCATGCTGAAAAAAAGATTTTTTTTCATTAGTCATAATATTTTTTACTAAAAGTGTATTTCGATTTTTTTCACTTTATGTTAACCCAAAATAAGTTAGCTAAAAACGTATGTGAATTCTCTACAAACTTTAGTTTTCTGCCTTTTCCTACTTTATTTGTTTTGCCTGAGTTGCAGCAACAGCTATTTGCTCCATTAATCCCTCGCTCTCGCAGAGCTCAGGAATGATGATGCCTTGCAATTTGAATGCAATTTTCATTTGCTACAAACGCCTTTTTTTGTCAATGTTGTTCTTTTCATTCCTATTTGAGCAGTTGACACATTTCTCATCATCACTTGATTGCAAGCGTGAACAAAAATAAGGCAACAAATCCTTTAGTCAGTGCTGAAATTAAGGGCAATGAACTTTTTAGCTGCAGCAAAAAGTTCACATGTGCTGTAATCCTGTGATGAAGTGAAAATTTAAATTTTAATACCATTACATAATTAAGTAAGCAAAAGCAACTGTAGTTGGGGGGGGGGCCACCATGAAGCGGCCCAGAACATCCTGTAGTGTGACAGCTTCATTTTCAATTGTAGCAAATGTTGTCATATTAAAATTTGAAAAGTTAAGGATGAAAAACTTTCAGAAACTCTTTAAATAATAAAGTAATAAAGAGAACGTTATTGAAACTACTGACTTCGATAATTAGAAAAGCCAAACAGATTTTCAGCAACTTAAAATTTACCTAAACATTCTTTTCATTTTCGCACAACTCCGCTCCGCTGCGCCTTCTTTCACTCTCTTATTTTATCTGAGCCCTAAACGGTCACGTCCCCGGTTGATACGGGATGACTATGAGCACCACACAGACTGGAACTTTGAGCTCCGACTTGTGTGGTGCCCATCGTTATCACGGGAAGCTTAGCTGAAAGCTACCGGGCGCGTCCACAGGTTGCAGATGGTGGAAAGCTTCGTTTTTATGAGGAGTAGCTGCAAATGGGGCCGCGGGCAGTCAGCGATATTCGAGAGGAGAATCTCAGTGAGGAGTCAGGTGGCAATGGCTCTTAATTAAATACTGAATGCCAATGATACTCGAGATGACAAGGCGCGTTATTGACGCCTTCAAATAACCAATGGCCAACATCAGCGTCTGTTCCCAGGTTAGGGGCGGTTGGCGGCGAGCGTCGGATCTTGGAGCCAGCGGCTCGCCACAACGAGGGATACGTGTGCAATCCAACAAAACCTATGCGGTTGGGGCGCTGGGCCAGTAACCCGCCCCCGGAAAACTGAGAACAACTATGAGAAACAAACGAATAGTAAAAATGGACTTCCCCAATGTTGACGACCACGCAAACGAAAAAAGGACCATGATTTGCGGATCTGCACCTGGAATGTCCGCACTCTCTATAGAGAAGGTGCAGTATATGCGCTGGCGGATGTATTAGAGAAGTACAGGGCAAATATTACCGCCTTACAGGAAGTGCGATGGACTGGGAATGGCGTCAGTCACTACAACACCAAGCGGTGACGAACTATACTATAGCTGCCATAACACGAGGCATGAATTTGGCTGTGGATTTATGGTAAGTCGGAGACTGCAACATCTTGTCTCCAGCTTTACTCCGGTAGATGAGAGGCTAGCCACAATCCGCATATAAGCCAAATTCTTCAACATCAGCCTTATTTGTGCCCATGCCCCGACGGAAGACAAAGACAAGCAGACCAAGGATATTTTCTAAGAGCGCTTAGACAGAGAATATGACCGCTCCCCCGCCCATGATATTAAAATCGTTCTGGGAGATTTTAATGCAAAGATAGGGAAGGAAGACATCTTTGGACCAACAGTCGGAAAGTTTGGCCTCCACGAGATAACGTCTGATAATGAAATGAGGCTGATAGATTTCGCCGCGCCAAAAAACATGGTAGGTAGCAGCACCAGATTTCATGGATTTCACATGGCTGTCACCCGATCAAAACACGAGCAACCAAATTCATCACGTTGTGATAGATGGAAGGCATTCATCCAGCGTGTTAGATGTACGATCGATCCGTGCAGCGAATATAGATTCGGATCATTACCTTGTTGCAGCAAAGGTTCGCACCCGTTTGAACATGGCGAGGAAAATACGATCTAACACTGCACGGAAGCTGGACATTGAAGAGCTGCAAACACAACAAATGGCAGCGGCATACTCCACACGACTGACCCAACTGCTCGATGAAAGCACTCCTTGTTCCGATGATATAATGGCGCAGTGGCAAACTATTGCCCACTCCATGGAAAATGCCGCGAAATCCGTACTTGGGTACCGAAAGCCTCCTCCAAAAAACCCATGGTACGACCAAGAGTGTCGAGATGCTACTGAAGCCAAGAATGCGGCATATAGAGCCACCCTGCAATCAGTAGCAACGCGCCAGATGAAGGAGAGGTATCGGGAGAAAAGGAGAGAGGAGAAACGTCTATTCCGCAGAAAGAAAAAGGAAATGGAAAGACGTGAGTGCGAGCGGATTGAGATGTACAGCAGTCAGAATGAAGTCCGGAAATTCTACCAAAGAATTAAACACCAAACCGATGACCTTGGTGCAGGCACATCCTCCTGCAGAGACAAAGAAGGAAGTCTCGTAACTGGCACAGATAACATGCTGAGGATATGTAAAGAACATTTTACCCAACTGCTAGTGTCCGACGTTGGCGGCGAAGAGGATACCGCAGAACCAATTCCTGATGATGGTATAGAATGATTACCTCCTAGTCAGAATGAGGTCTAAGTAGCAGTGACCCGACTAAAGAACAACAAGGCAGCAGGAGCCGACGGGTTACCCGCTGAACAATTTAAGACCGGAGGCGACACGATGATAAGGCGTATGCATCAGCTTATCTGCGCAATCTGGCTAGAAGAATGTTTGGAGCCTCAACATACTATGTCCCGTACACAACAAAGGAAACAAGACGGAATGTGCCAACTACAGAGGAATAAGTCTCCTCCCCATCGCATACAAGATACTCTCGAGCGTACTGTGTGAAAGATTAAAACCTAAAGTCAATGAGATAATTGGGCCCTATCAATGCGGCCCTAGACCAGATATTCACACTGCGGCAAATCGTGGAAAAGACCCTAGAAGAACAAATCAACACCTACCATCTCTTTGTTGACTACAAAGCCGCCTTCGATACTCCTTTACGTTCAAAGGTATTTCAAGCTATGTCTGAGTTTGGTATCCCTGCAAAATTAATAAGACTCTGCAGGATGACGCTTGCTGATACGCGTTCCTTAGTAAGAATAGGAAAGAATCTCTTCGAACCATTCAATACCAAACGGGGTGTCAGAGAAGGAGACAGCCTATCGTGTGATCTCTTTGATATCCTGCTGGAGAAGATTATACGAGGTGCAGATGTGGATAGATAGGGCACACTACTCACAAGACAATTCATGCTACTCTCCTATGCCGACGACATCGATATCATAGGTCGGTCACCGGAAGTAGTAACTGAAGCCTTTGAAAGAATCGAAAGAGAGTCAGTGAAAATGGGTCTGGCAGTAAGTGGAGATAAGACGAAATGAATGGAGTTTATACCCACAAAATGCCTTTTGTAATCGAGCAGATAAGGAATATGGAGAAAGTTGGGAACCGTAACTTTGAGATAGTCAGCAACTTTATTCACCTCGACACCGCAGTAACCGAAACGAATGACACCAGTTTTAAGATAAAGCAAAGAATAATACTGGCAAACATATGCTTTTCTGGACTAAGTTAGCATTTTTAGAAACAAGGCCACCTTTCGACAGACAAAGATTACACTATACAAGACACTGATACTACCCATTTTGTTATATGGTTCTGAAGCATGGGTACTTGTGAAAGCAGATGAGGCAGTGCTTAGAGTGTTTGAGAGAAAGATTCTTCGTAAAATATATGGACTAGTTTGCGCTAATGGAGAATATAAGCGACGTATGAACCACGAGCTGTATGACGACGATAGCATAGTTACACATATTTAAATACAACATTTGCGTTGTCCATTTCATGTTGTCAGAATGGATGAAGAAGCTTCAGCAAAGAAGTCTTTTGAAGGCAAACACGGTGGTACATGCAAATCGCAAAGACCAAAAGCCCGATGGAAAGATCAAGTGGTGGGAGACACCTCGAAACTTGGTATCAGAGATTTTAGATTGAGCGCAGAAGATCGAGGCGCTTGGAACGCTATTCTACGTTCGGCTAGTGGATGTTCTGTCATAGCCAATTAAAGTAAAGTTGCATCTGCTCCGTATACAAAGCATCCCACTATCCGCAAGCTGTGAATACTCCCGGTAGCTCTCAACTAAGCTTCTCATGATAACTACATATGACCACCACACAGGTCGTAGCTAAAATTTCCAGCCTGTGTGCTGTTCATAGTTATCCCGTGCTAGTAAGTTATCGATAACATTCAATAAGGGATAATAAGTAGCGATTATTCATGAATAGATTCTCAAATGGTGTCATTTTTCAAAAAGTAAGTAAGGGCTAATATTACTCACTTTATTCAATTTCAATTTTAAAGAGAGGATATCACAATCACAAGTTTTAAGTTATAATCCCATATACCATTTTAGTGGTATAGGTTTGTATATCTTTTATATTGAGCTGCCCAAAAAGTAATTGCGGATTTTTCATATAGTCGGCGTTGACAAATTTTTTCACAGCTTGTGACTCTGTAATTGCATTCTTTCTTCTGTCAGTTATCAGTTGTTACTTTTTGCTTGCTTTAGAAAAAAAGTGTAAAAAAAGTATATTTGATTAAAGTTCATTCTAAGTTTTATTAATTTACTTTCTTTTAAAAAATCCGCAATTACTTTTTGGGCAACCCAATATAATTTAAAATTTTATACAAACGATTACTGTCTAAGCCAACAGAAATGTTCTGGCAGTAACAAGAGATAACATTATAATTAACTAATATTTTTCCAGCGCTAGGTAAATTCGTAATAATACCAAAACATATACCAATATACTAACAAGCAAACAAACGTTTTCGGCAATGGTGTTACAACAAATGTTTCTCAAAAGAAAGATGCACACATTCGCAGTATTATATAAACTCCTTATTTACATTCGAACGTTATCCTGCTCAAATGACTTTTAATCAGATTGAGTATTAATGTGGTGCAGAACAACAAAAATAATTCGTTATTTGTGTAGCATACATCAGCGGCTACAAAATGAAAAAAATTTGTGAATAATTCTGTAAATTGCCAATAGTTTGCCAAAAATGTGGCCTGAAATCTCCTTTATATGGGAAACTTGCTGTCCCGGGCCCGCTCCGCTGCGCCTTCTTTTATTTTATATATGGAGTATTTATTTTCTACAATTAAAGAGCTTTTAGTGAAATACCATGCCTCAAAAATAGTATTGGATTGCCCAAAAAGTAATTGCGGATTTTTCATATAGTCAGTCGGCGTTGACAAATTTTTTCACAGCTTGTGACTCTGTAATTGCATTCTTTCTTCTGTCAGTTATCAGCTGTTACTTTTAGCTTGCTTGAGGAAAATGTGTAAAAAAAGTATATTTGATTAAAGTTCATTCAAAGTTTTATTAAAAATGCATTTACTTTCTTTTAAAAAATCCGCAATTACATTTTGGGCAACCAATATATCGCTTGACTAACAGTTTAGCAATATTAGTGCCTTTATCTGAATCCCATATGGTCTCTATTGGTCTACGAATTTAAGTTTGGATGTAAGGTGTACTCCATTCTTAAACTACTTTATTTCAGCCCGATATTCTCATGATATCTGATTTAGGGGTGTTTTCGGGGGTGAGTTGGTCTCCCAGACACTTGGCCCTGAAAAGATATCAGCATCGTGCTCTTCTCTCAAATACCATTTATTTAAACCCCATATTGTTTAAAGGTTTAAAGGGGAGTTTACACAATGCGGCGTCCCCCAAACACATGGCACCAAAATAGGTTATCAACTTGGTTTTCAAATCCCAAATACCTTTCATTTGAGCCACATATTAGCATGGTCGAAAAATTTTCACTCTTTGGGGGGGTGTTTTGGGGAATAGGTGATGCCCTAAATACATGGTCCTACATTTGGATATAAAATTCGTATTCTACTCCCAAATACCTTTATTTTAGCCCCATATTGGGATGGTTACTAAAAAATTGCTGTTTGTGGGGTATTTTGGGAAAGGGGTAGACCCCTAGGAAATTGTTGCTGAACATGGGTATAAATTCTTGCTCTGCCCTCCCCCCCCCCCCCCCCCCCCCCCAAATACCTTTTATTTAAGTTCCACATTGACATGGTCGGTAAATATACCCGATTTAGGGGTGTTTTGGGGATTGGGGTGGTCTCCCAAACACTAAGCCCGGAAAATATATCAGCAACGTGCTCTATTCTCATATATCTATATATCATTTATTTGAACCTCATACTGCCATTGGCCTCAAAATTGGATATCAAATTCGTTTTCTATCTCATTTAAACTCCTTATTGCAAAAGTCAGCAAATATATCCGGTTTGGGGTATTGGCTCTAAAAATTATAAATATTTAGTTCCACTCTCGTTGAGACCCAAATTGTCTTGGTGAGCAAATATGTCCTATGTGGGGGTTGTTATGGTGGTGGGACGTCCGCTAGACAGTTGGCCCCCCATGTTGATATCAGATACGTGGTCTACTCCCAAATACAAATGCAAATGCAAATTTTGCCCATAAACATTCCACTAAGGAACAGGGGCAAACTTCTCGCATATCAATGAGTGCAGTCCTATTCAAGTTTTAAGCTCAATGATAAGGGGCCTCCTTTTTATAGCCGAGTTCGAACGGCGTGCCGCTGTGCAACACCTCTTTGGAGAGAAGTTTTACATGGCATTGTACCTCACAAATGTTGCCAGCATTAGGAGGGGAAAACCACCGCTGAAAATTTTTTTCTGATGGTCTCGCCAGGATACGAACCCAAGCTTTCAGCGTCATAGGCGGACATGCTAACCTCTGCGCTACGGTGCCTACACGTGGTCTACTTCCACATACCTTTAATTTGAGCCCCATATTTCCATAGTCGGCAAACACCACCCCCGACTTGGGGGTGTTTTGGAGGATGGGCGGCCACTCACTGATTTGGCCTTGAAAATAAATATCGGATTCGTTTTCCACTTTAAAAACCCTCTTATTTGAGCCTCATATTGCAATAGTCAGCAAATACTTCCTATTTGGGTGGTGTTGTGGGGTGCTCTACTCATAAAGATTTTTCATTTGAGCCCCATATTGCTATGATCGTAAATTTGTCCCCTTTGGGAGATGTTTTTGGGGAGAGACGGCCCCCCAAACACTTGGTCCCATATTTGGATATCAGATTCGTATTCTTCATTCAAATACCTTTTATTTAAGCCCCATATTCCCATGGTCAGTAAATAAATCCTGTTTGGGGGTGTTTTGAGGTAGGGGTGGACCCCCAGAAACGTGATCCCACATTTGGATATCAGATTCGTGTGTCACTCGCAAATACCTTTCATTTGAGTCCCATATTGCCATGGTCGGGAAGTATGTCCGATTTAGGGGTGTTTTGGGGGTTGAGTGGTGTTGTGGGGTGGGGTGGCCCCATAAACACTTTCCCTAATATTGATATCAGATTCGTGCTCTACTCGCAAAGATCTTTCATTTGAGCCCCATATTGCTATGATCGTAAATTTGTCCCCTTTGGGAGGTGTTTTGGGGGAGAGGCGGCCCCCCAAACACTTTAGATATCAGATTCTAATTCTACACTTAAATACCTTTTATTTAGGCCCCATATTGCCATGGTTAGTAAATAAGTCCTGTTTGGGGGGTATTTTGAGGGAGGGGTGGACCCCCAGAAACGTGGTCCCACATTTAGATATCAGATTCATATTCTACTCGTTAATACCTATCATTTGAGTCCCATATTGCCATGGTCGGGAAATATGTCCGATTTAGGGTTGTTTTGGGGCTTGGGCTGGTCTCCCTAGCACTTGGTCCGACAATTGAATATCAGATATGTTTTCTACTCTTAAATACCTTTCATTTGAGTCCCATATTGTCGTGATTGGTCTAGATATATATTTGGTAGGTTTTAGGGTGGGGCGGCCCCCCTAGGTACCCCATCCGAAATTTGGATAAATTTTTATTTTTAGGTTACTTTAAGAGAGCACACAAAATTTGGCTTAAATCGCACCACCCATCTCCGAGATCAGGCGTTTCTGAAAATTAAGGTAAGGGGGAGAGTCCGCCCCCCTTCAGATATCAAAACTGTAGTACCCTATTTTCACCACGGGGTCATTATGTTCAAGAAAATCGGTTCAGCCGTTTCGGAGTCTATAAGGAACACACAAACATACAAACAAGCAAACCTACAAACAAACGCAAATTGATTTTTATATATAAGAAGATATGGGGCTAAGTTAATCACAACCAAGCTTGGGTGGCGGTCGAAAGCGGTTTGAAAACATCCAAAGATGCAACAATTTTTAAGTGTTCAACTACCTTAATATACTGTCTACATTTCACATCAGCATAGGGGTGTTCGTGTGTACATGTATTTCATAGAAATCCAAATAGAAAATTACATTTAACCGCATCCTTTAATTAAAATAAAATTCCCTTCCACAATATTCGGTATGAAATCGTATTTGCTGCGCTCATACAAAAGCCATTCCATGCCACACATCAGCATCCGAACATACTTGAATAAGATTTGAAGTAAATAATATATGAATAAGTTGAGAGCGAGTATTTTAACTGCAGTAATCTCATAGACGATTCTGTGATTGTGTTTTTATTCACAAAGTATCAAAATTGCCATTCACACTATGCCGAGGTGCGAGGCAAGTTGAATAATGTTCCATTAATGTAACCATCATTTCATAAAACTTCATGAGTTGCAAATTAATTTGAAATTGAAATCAGTAGAAACATATCAATTTCGACCTGGAAGATAAGAATTGCGCCCCATAAGGGCTCAAGAAGTTAAATCGAGAGACCTGTTTATACAGGATGCCCAAAAAGTAATTGCGGATTTTTCATATCGTCGGCGTTGACAAATTTTTTCAACGGCTTGTGACTATGGAATTGCATTCTTTCTTCTGTCAGTTATCAGCTGTTACTTTTAGCTTGCTTTAGAAAAAAAGTGTAGAAAAAACTATATTTGATTAAAGTTCATTCTAAGTTTTATTAAAAATGCATTTACTTTCTTTTAAAAAATCCGCAATTACTTTCTGGGCAATCCAATATATCAGGTTGTGGACCGTTTCTGACCATATTTGGCACGTATGTTGAAAATCGTGCGATAAGTCGTACAACAAAGTCATTGCCAAATCGAATGAGGATTGCGCCCTCTAGAGGCTGAAGAAGTATAATCGGCAGATCGGTTAATATGAGAGCTACATTTGTTTCCATTCCAGGGGCTCAAGAAGTCAAAACGAGAGATCGGTTTATATGGGAGCTATACCAGCTTATCGACCGATTTAGACCACACTTAACGCAGTTGGGTTTTTTTTCGTGTAACCAACACGCAGGGGATTTCCCCTATATATATGCAGTGCATTGCGTAGGCAATTAGGAAAGTAAAGGGTTAGAGGGGGGCAAAGAGGGAGTAGTGTTTATTGCAAATGCAAATTTTGCCCATGAACATTCCACTAAGGAACAGGGGCAAACTTCTCACATATCAATGAGTGCAGTCCGATTCAAGTTTTTAAGCTCAATGATAAGGGGCCTCCTTTTTAAAGCCTAGTCCGAACGGCGTGCCGCAGTGCGACACCTCTTTGGAGAGAAGTTTTACATGGCATTGTACCTCACAAATGTTGCCAGCATTAGGAGGGGAAAACCACCGCTGAACATTTTTTGTGATGGTCTCGCCAGGTCTCGAACCCAGGCGTTTAGCGTCATAGGCGGACATGCTAACCTCTGCGCTACGGTGGCCTCCAATTGATATTAGTCTTTAATTTCTGAACGTCAATGTCGATGGGAAAGACATTAGCCGGGAGTCGATCCCACATACAAATGGTTCTGGCGAAAAATGAATTTTCTCGGTCGACTGGCCAATCGATTACAAACGGGTGTGAGTTCCTGGCAAGTCTTGTATTCCTGGTGAACATCCTAACGTCAGGGATTAGAAGACGAATATCCCTGGAACACACGCCATGAAAATAACCATAGAGCAATACAACGCTACCTACATTCCAACGATGTTCAAGGGAAGCAATAGAGTTGGACACCCTACTGTCCCCAATCAACAAGATCGCTCTCCGTTGAACGCGGTCAATTAGATCCAAGGATGATTTTGCAGCTGCTGCCCATATATGAGAATTATATTCCATCCTCGGCCTGTCGTATAGATATTGAGAAGATCAGAATAGGTGAAATATTTTTTGCACCGCTTAAGAAAGCCCAAATACTTGAATGCTTCTGTTGACACTTCGAATACGTGTTTTGACCAAGGGACATCACATGGTATCTTCATGCCCAGAGCATCTGACTACTCAATATCTATTGGGTTGCCCAAAAAGTAATTGCGGATTTTTCATATTGACAAATTTTTTCACAGCTTGTGACTCTGTAATTGCATTCTTTTTTCTGTCAGTTAGCTTGCTTTAGAAAAAAGTGTAAAAAATGTATATTTGATTAAAGTTCATTCTAAGTTTTATTAAAAATGCATTTACTTTCTTTTAAAAAATCCGCAATTACTTTTTGGGCAACCCAATATACCGTCGATAGATAACGACGATTGTCTCAGTGAATCGCTTGTGAGACAAGAAACAGCACTGCGTCTTCTGTGCGTTAAAGTCTACTCTGTTAATTCTACCCCACTCGGAAATGGCCAACAAATCCTGGAAGAGCGTCTCATCCATAATGCGCCTCCTGTCCACAATATCTTGAGGACTGGGCCTATGGTCGAATGAATATGAATGACACAGACTTCAGTCATTGGCAAATGAGTAGACTGGATTCGAAGTCTGACCCAATAGATCGTCAATGAAAATAAGAAAAAGGGAAGGGGAAAGGACAGAGCCTTGTGGCACACCTGCGGTCAATATATACTCATTGCATGAGAACCCATCTACAACTATTCGTATAGTGCGATCTCTGAGAAAGCTCGATATAAATCGAACGAAGTTATCAGCGACTCCAAAAGCAACAAGCTTTGATAAAAGTGCACCATGCCAGACCCTATCAAATGCCTTGGAGATATCTAGAGCCACGACCTTACTCTCACCAAACAGGTGGACAGAGCGATTCCATCGTTCCGACAAAAATGCCATTAGGTCTCCCGTAGAGCGATTTCTGCGGAACCTCGCTAAGAAGTTTATTGGACTCTAAGTATCTGACAAGATGATGGTAAACCATACTCTCCATAACCTTGGAGATCGCGGAGCATATCGCAATTGGCCGGTAATTCGCTAGGTTGTTCGCCCCACCTTTCTCGGGGATGGGCTGAACGTTCGCAAATTTCCAACGCGCTGGGAAAACACCCGCACGGTAAGCAAGGTTGAAAAGGATGCGTAGTGGACGAGCAAGCGTCGAAGAGCACTTACAAAGGACAAGTGTTGATATACCATCCGGGCCCGGAGATTTATTAACGTCGAGATCCGCAAGGACCCTTTTAACTTCACGTGTTCGAAAGAATATCTGAGGCATCGAACTATTGGGTTGCCCAAAAAGTAATTGCGGATTTTTTAAAAGAAAGTCAATGCATTTTTAAAAAAACTGAGAATGAACTTTAATCAAATATACTTTTCTTACGCTTTTTTTCTAAAGCAAGCTAAAAGTAACAGCTGATAACTGACAGAAAAAAGAATGCAATTACAGAGTCACAAGCTGTGAAAAAATTTGTCAACGCCGACTACAACATTTCAGCCAGTAGATTAGCCTTATCAACCGGGTCAGTGAATACCTGATCATCCTTAGAGTTGCGATTGCCGATGGGTTGCCCTTTTACGAATGACCAAAAGCTCTGCGTTGAGCTCAGTCCAACGTGCTCTTTCGTATACAAAAATTTACCGCTTCGGGGCTGGGGAAGAGGCGGCGCGAAGAGCAGGATACGAAAAGGACTCTCAAATGATGCAGTGATCGGAATTACCAAGAGGCGTAAGGACATTAACTTCATACTTCTCAGGGTGCGAAGTTAAGAATAGGTCAAGAGTGTTATGTTGGTGCCCTTCGACACATGAAATGTGTGTCGGTTCATTCACTAATTGCATCAGAGCATTCTGCGCGGCGAATAGCTCGGCGTATTGACCCTCCGGAGTCGTACGTCCCGAATGGAAAAGCCAAGAGGAGTTATGGACATTGAAATCGCCAAATTTGAACCGATATGGCCCATTTTCAATCCCCAACGCCCTACATCAATATTAAGTGGCTGTGCAAAATTTCAAGCTGCTCGCTTTATGGGGTCCTCGATCAATATTTCGAGGTGTTACAAACGGAATGACTAGATAAGTATACTACCATCCTATGGTGGTGGGTATAAAGAGAAAAACGATATCGGTTGACCGCCTCAATTTTGAAAGATGAAAAGCCATCGAATGACCTACCACTTCAACCAGTCCCAAAAGATTCTCAAGCAAGAACTCTAGGATCTGGAAAAACTGTGAGAATAAAAACTTAAAGTTGCACAGTTTGATGGACAAAAAAATAAGTGGAAATAAATGTGCCATTTTGGAACGGATAGAGATATCTTCATTGTACATGGATATAGCTGAGGTGTTATCCAGTTAATATGCTAAATTTCAGGGCCCTAGTGATACTGGGGACAGATTGGTGGGCCTTCAAAATTGGTCACCTCGGCCCTACAAAATTTTGTTCGGGCTGTCAAAAGCGCATTAAAGATCCGATTTGACTTTACTTTACTTTAATTGGCTATGACAGAATATTTGTTCCTCAAGCCGAACGTAGAATAGCTTTCCAAGCGCCTCGATCTTCTGCGTTCATTCTAAAATCTCTGACACCAAGTTTCGAAGTGTCTCCCACCACTTGATCTTTCCATCGGGCTTTTGGTCTTCCCGATTTGCTTGTACCACCGTGTTTGCCTTCAAAAGACTTCTTTGCTGGAGCTTCTTCATCCATTCTGACAACATGACCTAGCCAATGCAGCCGTTGTATTTTGATGCGTGTAACTATGCTATCGTCATCATACAGCTCATGGTTCATACGTCGCCTATATTCTCCGTTAACGCAAACTGGTCCATATATTTTACGAAGAATCTTTCTCCCAAATACTCCAAGCACTGCCTCGTCTGCTCTCACAAGTACCCATGCCTCAGAACCATATAACAGCACGGGTGTTATCAGTGTCTTGTATAGTGTAATCTTCGTCTGTCGAGAGGTGTCCTTGTTTCTAAACTGCTTAATTAGTCCAAAGAAGCATCTGTTTGCCAGTATTATTCTTCGCTTAATCTCAAAACTGGTGTCATTCGTTTCGGTTACGGTGGTGCTGAGGTAGATAAAGTTACTGACTGTCTCAAAGTTGTGGTTCCTAAATTTCTCCATTTTCTTTATCTAATCGGTTACACAAGGCGGTTTGGGGGTATAAACTCCATCCATTTTGTCTTATCTCCATTTACTGCCAGACCCGTTTTCACTGACTCTCTTTCGATTCTTTCAAAGGCTGCAGTTACTACTTCCAGTGACCGACCTATGATATCCATGTCGTCGGCATAGGCTAGTAGCATGTGTTCTCTTGTGAGTAGTATGCCCTATCTATTCACATCTGCATCTCGTATAATCTTCTCCAGCAGGATATTAAAAAGATCACACGAGAGGCTGTCTCCTTGTCTGAAACCTTGTTTGGTATTAAATGGTTCGGAGAGATTCTTTCCTATTCTTACTGAGGAACGCGTATCAGCAAGTGTCATCCTGCAGAGTCTTATTAATTTTGAAGGGATACCAAAATCAGACATGGCTTGAAATATCTTTGAACGTAAAGGTGTATCGAAGGCGGCTTTGAAGTCAACAAAATGATGGTAGGTGTTAATTTTTCCTTCTCGGGTCTTTTCCAGGATTTATCGCAGTGTGAATATCTGGCCTAGGGTGGATTTACCAGGTCTAAAGCCAAATTGATAGGGCCCATTTATCTCATTGACTTTAGGTTTTAATCTTTCACACAGTACGCTCGAGAATATCTTGTATGCGATGGGGTGGAGTCTTAATCCTCTGTAGTTGGCAAATTCGGTCTTGTCTCCTTTCTTGTGTACGGGACATAGTATGATGAGTCTCCAATCGTCGGGTATTCGTTCTTCTAGCCAGATTGCGCAGATAAGCTGCGGCATACGCCTTATCAGCGTATCGCCTCCGGTCTTAAATAGTTCAGCGGGTAACCCGTTGGCTCCTGCTACCTTGTTGTTCTTTAGTCGGCTCACTGCTACTTGTACCTCATTCTGACTAGGAGGTAAACATTCTACACCATCATCAGGGCTGGAATAGTTCAGCGGGTAACCCGTCGGCTCCTGCTGCTTTGTTGTTCTTTAGTCGGTTCACTGCTACTTGGACCTCATTCTGACTAGGAGGTAAACATTCTATGCCATCATCAAGGATTGGTTCTGCGGTATCCTCTTTGCCGCCATTATTGGACACTAGCTGTTGGGTAAAATGTTCTTTCCATATCCTCAGCATGTTGTCTGTGTCAGTTACCAGATTTCCTTCTTTGTCTCTGCAGGAGGATGTGCCTGCGCCAAAGCCACCGGTTTGGTGTTTAATTCTTTGGTAGAATTTCCCGACTTCATTCTGACTCCTGTACATCTCAATTCGCTCACACTCTCGTCTTTCCATTTCCTTTTTCTTTCTGCGGAATAGACATTTCTCCTCTCTCCTTTTCTCCCGATACCTCTTCTTCATTTGGCGTGTTGTTACTGATTGCAGGATTGTTCTATATGCCGCATTCTTGGCTTCAGTAGCATCTCGACACTTTTGGTCGTACCATGGGGTTGCTTGGAGGAGGCTTTTGGAACCCAAGTACGGATTTCGCGGCATTTTCCATGGAGTGGGCAATAGTTTGCCACTGCGCCATTATATCATCGGAACAAAGAGTGCTTTCGTCAAGCGGTTGGGTCAGTCAAATGGAGTATGCCGCTGTTATCTGTTGTTTTTGCGACTTTTCAATGTCCAGCTTCTGTGCAGTGTCAGATCGTACTTTCCTCGCAATGTTCAAACGGGTGCGAACCTTTGCTGCAACAAGGTAAAGATCCGAATCTATATTCGCTCCACGGATCGATCGTACATCTAACACGCTGGATGAATGCCTTCCATCTATCACAACGTGAGCAATTTGGTTTCTCGTGTTTTGATCGGGTGACAGCCATGTGGCTTTGTGAATATTTTTATGTTGAAATCTGGTGCTACTAACTACCAGGATTTTTGCCGCGGCGAAATCTATCAGCCTCAACCCATTACTGGACGTTATCTCGTGGAGGCTATACTTTCCGACTGTTGTACCAAAAATGTCTTCCTTCCCTATCATCGCATTAAAATCTCTCAGAACGATTTTAATATCATGGGCGGGGCAGCGGTCATATTCTCTCTCTAGGCCCTCGTCTACCTACTCCTTGGTCTGCTCGTTTTCGTCTTCCTTCGGGGCATGGGCACAAATAAGGCTGATGTTGAAGAATTTGGCTTTTATGCGGATTGTGGCTAGCCTCTCATCCACCGGAGTAAAGCTGGAGAAAAGGTGTTTCAGTCTCCGACTAACCACAAATCCACAGCCAAATTCATGCCTCGTGTTATGGCAGCTATAGTATAGTTCGTCACCGTATGGTGTTGTAGTGACACCATTCCCAGTCCATCGCATTTCCTGTAAGGCGGTAATATCTGCCCTGTACTTCTCTAATACATCAGCCAGCGCATATACTGCACCTTCTCTATAGAGAGTGCGGACATTCCAGGTGCAGATCCGAAAATCATGGTCCTTTATTCGTTTGCATGGGTCGTCAACGTTCGGGGAGTCCATTTTTACTATTCCTTTGTTTCTCATAGTAGTTCTCATAGTTTTCCGTTGGCGGGTTACTGGTCCAGCGCCCCAACTGCATAGGTTTTGTGGGATTGCACATGTATTCCTCGTTGTGGCGAGCCGCTTGCTTCAAGATTCGACGCTCGCCTCCAGCTGCACCTAACCTGGGAACAGACGCTGATGTTGGTTATTTGAAGGCGCCAATAACTCGCCTTGTCATCTCGAGTATCATTGGCACTCAGTATTTAATTAAAAGCCAGTGCCACCTGACTCCTCACTGACTCTTCTCTCGAAAATCGCTGACTGCCCGCGGCCCCATTTGCAGCTACTCCGCATAAAAACAGAGCATTCCACCATCCGCAACCTGTGGACGCGCCCGGTTGCTTTCAGCTAAGCTTCCCGCGATAACAATGGACACCACACAAGTCGGAGCTCAAAGTTTCAGCCTGTGTGGTGCTCATAGTTATCCCGTATCGGCCGGGTAATTTGACTAACAATTTTTATAGTTGGATATATGGGTCAAACTTCCGAGTTACATAATCCTAAAAAAATTTCAATACTCAAATTATTAATTGTCCTTCGTAGAGTCCAGTCCATAATGTCCTTACACTATGCTAATACATAGATATGTATTTGCCTAAGCTCCATTTCCATAGCTCGATAGGGGAGACTGAGGTCGGTCATTAAAATAGCCACAAACGATGGTATTTACACAGCATTATGTTCATCATACGAGTGAATGACAATGTTACGACTGAAGGCCAACTAATTTATGAGATTATTAACTAGTGGGGAAAAAACCTCCCAGTCTGACCTTAGCAACTTAGCAACAATATCTTTTGAATAACTGCACTTGAGACAGGGATCAAATCGTAATTATGAAAAAGCTATGCCACAATGCTTTATGTGAATAATAATTGCCAGCAACTTATTAGAAGAAAATATTTGTTAATTATATGAATATTAAATAAGAAAAATTTTAAATCAAAGAATTAGAGAACTATTACGAAAAAGGCAGAATAAGATTTGTAATAATTTTCTATTTAAGGATAATAATTTTAAAGGGAAATTGGAACTTACAAAGAACATTTTTTACTTTTTTTAAGCCAAAATTTAATAATCTCTGCGGTCAAAATGAAATTTTTACACATTTTAGAGCAATACCACCGGGCCACCACCTCGGGTATATATGTATTTGACGGGGATATTGAGTGGTCTAATAGTCAATGTTTTGTCGAACAATTATTGGTCTTTTTGGTACTCATATCCAAATATAGACCTATCTGAACCATATACGACACGGATGTCGAAAAGCCTAACATAAGTCACTGTGCCAAATTTCAGTGAAATTGGATTATAAATGTGGCTTTTATGGCTCCAAGACTTTAAAACGAGAGATCAGTCTATATGGCAGCTATATCCAAATCTGGACCGATCTGAGTCAGATTGAAGAGGAATGCCAAAGGGCCCAACACAACTCACGGTCCGAGATTTCGGCTAAATCGGACAACGAACGCGCCTTTTATGGGCCCAAGAATTTAAATCGAGATATCGGTCTATATGGCAGCTATATTCAAATCTGAACCGTTCTGTGCCATATTGCAGAAAGTTGTCAAGGGGCCTAATACAACTCACTGTCCCAAATTTCAGCAAAATCGGATAATTAATGCGCCTTTTATGAGCCCAAAAACCTTAAATCGAGAGATCGGTCTATATGGCAGCTATATCCAAATCTGGACCGATCTGAGCCAAATTGAAGAAGGATCTCGAAGAGCCTAACACAACTCACTGTCCGAAATTTCGCCTAAATCGGACAACAAATGCGCCTTTTATGGGCCCAAGACTTAAAATCGAGATATCGGTCTAAATGGCAGCTATATCCAAATATAGACCGATCTGAACCATATACGACCCGGATGTCGAAAAGCCTAACATAAGTAACTGTATCAAATTTCGGCGACATCGGACAATAAATGCGCCGTTTATGGGCCCAAAACTTTAAAACGAGAGATCGGTCTATATGACAGCTATATGCAAATCTAAACCGATCTGAGCCAAATTGAAGAAGAATGTCGAAGGGCCTAACACAACTTACTGTCCCAAATTTCGGCGAAATCGAACAATAAATGCGCCTTTTATGGGCGCAAAACCTTAACTCGAGAGATCGGTCTATATGACAGCTATATCCAAATCTAGACCGATCTGAGCCAAATTGAAGACAAATGTTGAAGGGCCTAACACAACTCACTGTCCCAAATTTGGCGAAATCTGACAATAACTGCGCCTTTTATGGGCCTAAGGCCCATCTGATGCACTGTATTTAATGCTACATCTTATGCCTCTGGACATTGTGGCTAGACAAATTGTTGCAACCACTGACGTGAGGCTAAGAGAGCTATCTTTTTGATCATGAGGCATCTACGGACACTGTGTTATCTTTGATACAATGTCCGATGTTCCAAGCAGTGTGGATTACACCCTTCCTGAGCCGCTTTTTGATAAAAAGTACTGTACCACTATTCCTGATAGAAACAAGTGGACTACGATATCCCTGGTAACAGAAGTTACATAGACTTCTATACGGATGGTTCCATACTAAACGACCAGGTGGGCTTTGCGGTGTACTCTAAAGATCTAGAACTGGTCATATCGAAGAGGTTACCCGACCACTGCAGTGTGTATCAAGCGGAGATCCTTGCAATTAAGAAAGATAGAATGTCGTTACGACGATTGGCATAGATATCGTCTCAGACAGCCAGACAGGCATTAAATTCTTGGAGAATGTATTTCTGAACACAAAAACCGCCCTCGACTGTCTCAGATCTCTCAACGAGATTGCTGAACAGTTCAAAATTCACCTGTTCTGGGTGCCGGGCCGCAGAGATATCCCAGGGAATTGTAAAGCGGACGAGCTTGAGAGACTAGGAACTACCTTACACATTAAGGAACAGGTGGATAAATTGCGGGTCCCATGACATAAATATGTGGAAGAAAGTGGCACAGTACACGCCACAGTGGAGCATTTTATTATCACTCCTTAAATAACCTGTTACGGATACTGACTAAAGAGGTATTTGAACCCGTTTGCTATGCGGACGATATTATAATACTTCTGTGGGGTTAGGATCCGAACCAGTTATGTCGAAGGGCCAAAAAGGTCTTGCATATGGCATATGACTGGTTTAGACCCAGGGCTTCCAATATTAACAAAGAGAAGACTGAAATATGCCTGATCAAGAGGAAGACGAAGGTGGGCCAATTTGACTCACCACGTTACCTCAACCAAACGATTTCGATATCTGACCAGGTAAAATATTTAACAGCGATCTTGGATAGGAAACTTAATTGGAAGTGTCTCATTCAGTTGGGTACTGAGAAGGCTAATAGATGTAGGGCACTATTAGACCGACCGTAGGCTAAAGATAGGGCCTGAATCTGAGGATAGTCCATTGGCTCTACAGGAGCGTGATTAGAACAATACTTACTTACGCCTCAGTAGTTTGGTGAACTGCTATGGAGAAAAAGTGCAATGTTAGGAACATACAATAAGTTTGCCTATAAAGAGATAACGGGCAAGAAAATTTGACAAATGGGATACATGGTGGATAACATGGCATAGGCGGAACGATTAGGCCCACGCCCGCTAGGGCACTGCAGACTATTCTACATATCTGACCCATTGACTTACAGATTAAATGTGAGGCAGCCACAATGGATTGAGGATAGAAGCAGCTCATACCACGGCGTTATAATCGAGGCGACGATAGGAATCTTGAAAGGAAGACATGAGGTTCCCGATCGGATACCTGAGATGAACCTTGAGGACGAGTCCGAGCCACAGTTGCCAGGGGCACAGTCTTGGATTGCTAAAGGAAAGAGTGGACCTAGGGGTATACATTGAGAACCTAGGGACTGAGATCTGTTTGAGACTACCTGTCCATAATACGGTCCCGCTAGCAGAGATCCGTGCGATCAGCTAATGCGTGAGGTGGTTTGGTACTAAAGCGAGGACGTCGAGTGTGAACATCTTCACGGACAGTTAAATGGCCATAGGAGCAATAGCAAGCAGGACGGTAAAGTTTCGAACTTTCTTGGATCGTAAGTAGGAGATTAACGCCTTCTCAGAGAATGAAACAATCTGCATCGTTTGTTTGCCGGGTCATAGCGGAGTAAGGGGGAATGAAACAACAGACGATTTGGCAGTGGAGGGCAGAGAACTGCCGTCGATAAACTTGGTTAACCCGAAGCCTATCAGGTCGACGCAGCGAAAGAGTCGGTAGGACGGCGACAATCTTATGGGGTGATTCGGATCGTATGAGCACAAGGATATTACTGAAAGGAAGTGGGAGGTCAGAAGGAGGTCAGTATAGCTTTTGGTGTCATAACGGGACATATAGGACTACGAACTCACTTATTCAAAATCGGTGCGGCAAGTGATGGCATATGCAAGGCATGTGGGAATGATGATGAGACGTTGGAGCATTTCTTATGTCGTTGCCAGGCTTTCGCGGCTAACAGATACCGGTATTTAAATGGAGACACAATATCAGATATGAACTAACTTAGGGGAGTGATATTGAAAACAATTAAGGATTTTGTAAGTAGCACGGAATTCCTACCTTAAATTTTTCTTTTTAGAGGTTACTTTTTTTGTACTTAGAGCGCACAACAAGCCGACTACTGGCTTAGGTGTATGTCTTTAGTGGCATGGGGCAGATTAATATATGCATTCTCCTTTCAACCTAACCTTACCTAACCTACATATTCCATGAAAACTGGAATCTGTAGGTATGCCTCTAGCGACATGTAAAATAAGTTTTCAGGCCCATGGACAACGAATGATAGATGGGCACAAAGAGGGGGCTGTGAGCATTCCAAAACTATGTGGCCTAATCTAGACTTGAAGAGGTCTACCGCTTTGCTGTCACTGGCTAGAACACACGTCTCAGTCATTGCGTCCGTCATGACAGGACACTGTCTAATCGGAAAACATGCTGACAGACTGAAGGTTATCAATAAGGACTTTTGCAGAAGTTATGAGGACATCGAAGAAGAAGAGACTGTTGACTGTATATATGTGTATGTATCTCACAATAGCAGTCCCACAAGAAGTTCCTCTTTAGGTTCTCTTTCTTTGAGAAACTATCAGATTTAGCGGATGTGAACATTCGCAAGTTGTTGGGCTCTTTTAAGCGGTCTGGATGGTTCTAAGGAAGGACATGGAAGGCATCTTCCTTCTTCTGTTCCTGTGGTATCACAAAGGACGTAAACTTCTAAGTGAGTCTGATGGCAAATTGCCACTTAAAGCTTACCTACCTAGCCTAACCATAGTCTTAGTCGTCTTATAACCTAATCTTCGCTTCTTATCCGATTTTGCTGAAATTTTGTTCAATGACTTTCACTATGGTCTCCAACATCGAAACCAAATATGACCTGAATCGGTAACTTATGTATGACCTTATATAGCTTTATTAGCATGGCAATTTTTATCTATTATCCTAAGTTTGCTTATAAAGAGAAAACGGGTAAAAAACTTGACAAATGCGATACATGGGGGAGTGTACATAAGATTCGGTTCGACCGAACTTAGCACACTTTTACTTGTTTTAATATGGAAACCATTGAATGGAACAAGAGATTAATAAGGTTTTCATAAATCTCACTCCTAAGAATTTTAAAAATCGTTTTAGTACGATTTTTATACCCTACACCACTACTGTGGTACAGGGTATTATAATTTAGTGCATTTTTTTGTAACATAGACCCATTGATAAGTATACCGATCGAATCAGAATCACTTTCTGGTTCGATTTAGCTATGTCCGTCTGTCTGTCTGTCCGTCTGCCCATGTTAATTTGAGTACAAACTACAGGTCGCAGTTTTCATTCGATAGTTTTCAAATTTTTTACGGTCATGTTTTTCGACCTAGAGCCGAAGACTATTGAAATTGTAAAAAATCTGTTCAGATTTGGATATAGCTCCCATATATATGTTCGTCCGATTTATGGTAACACTGCAATTAAATGGTCATTTGTAAACCGATTCTCTCGAAATTTGGCAGGAAGAATTTTCTTATGAATATCGACATTGAAGGTGAATTTCATTAAAATCGGTTCTGATTTAGATATAGCTCTTTTACTTTATATGTAACAAAATTATCCTTTGAATATTAATTTTCGGCAATTAAAGGGCTTTTAGTGAATTGCCATGCCAGAAAATGTTATATCGCTTAACTAACAATATAACTGACTTTATCTGAATCCATATGCTCTTAATTGGTCTATGAATTCGCTCGAAGGGTTTTGGGCCATTCTTAAAAGACTTTATTTGTGCCCGATATTCTCATGGGGATATTGGGAGTGGGAAGGCACCCAGGGTGTTGCTTTGTGGGTTAAGCGTGTAATGTGAAACCCAAAAATGTGGTCCCGAAATTGAGTCTCAATTTCGTGCTCTACTCCCAAATACCATTCATTTGAGCCCTATATTGCAATGGTCGGTAAATATATATGTCAGATTTAGGGGTGTTTTAGTTGATGAGTTGGTTCCCCACAGACACTTAACCCTGAAAAATATATCAGCATCGGGCTTGACCCTAATATACAATTTATATAAACCTCATATGTCATTGGTTTAAGGCGAATTTATGGGATGAAGCGTCCCCAATCCCTTGGCCCCAACAATTGGTTATGAAATTAGTTTTCAAATCTCAAATACCTTTCATTTAAGCCACATATTACCATGGTCGGTAAATTTGTATTCTTTGAAAAAGGAGCGGTACCCCAAATACATGGTCACATGGTTTGTATATAAGATTCGTATTGTACTCCGAAATACTTTTATTTGAGCCCCATATGGCAAAGAAGTAGACCTCCAGAAAATTGGTCCCGAAAGTTGGTATAAATTTTGCACTCTACTCCATTTGACACCCATTAGCTCTTAGCCCTAAAAATTATCAGCATCGTGAAATACTTTAAAATATCATTTTTTTGAACCCCACATTGCCATTGGTCTAAAAATTGGATATCAATTTCGTTTTCCATTCTCAACCTACCTTTCATTTAAGAGGTATGGGCTCTAAAAACTATCAATAGCGAGCTCCACTCTCTTTAAGACCCAAAATGTCATGTTGAGAAAATACTTCCTATTTGGGGGTTCTTATGGTGGTGGGACGTCCCCCAGACAGTTGGTCCCAAATGTTGATATCCGATTCATGATTCAGATTCCAAATACCTTTCATTTGAGCCCCATCTTTCCGGCCACTCAGTGACTCGGCCCTCAAAATATTTATCAGATTTATGTGCTGCTCTAAAATACCTATTATTTGAGCCCCACATTGCAATGGTCAGCAAATACTTTCTATTTGGATGGAGTTATGGGTGTAGGGTGGTCCCATAGAAACTTTTTCCCGAAGATTGATATCAGATTCGTGTTTAACTCCCAAAGACCTTTCATTTGAGCCCCATATTGATATGGTTTGTCTTAATATTGTCTTCTTTGGGGCATGTTTTTGAGGAGGGGCGCCCCCCCCCCCCACATAACCACACACATGGCCCCACATTTGGATATCAAATTCGTATTTTACACTCAAATGCCTTCTATTTAAGCCCCATATTGCCAATATATAAGTCCTCTTTGGGGGATGTTTTGGGAAAGGGGTGGTCTCCCAGAAACGTGATCCCACATTTGGATATCAGATTCGTGTTCTACTCGCAAATACCTTTCATTTAAGTCTCATATTGCCATGGTCGGTAAATATCTCCGATTTAGGGGTGTTTTGGGGGTTGGGGTGGTCCCCCTAACACTTGGTCCGACAATTGGATACCAGATACGTTTTCTTATTCTAAATACCTTTTATTTGAGTCCCATATTGTAGTGATTAGTCTAAATATATGTTTGGTAGATTTTACGGTGGGGTGGCCCCCCTAGATACCCCATCCGAAATTTGGATACCAAATTTTTATTTTTGGGATAGTATATGAGAGCACACAAAATTTCGCTTAAATCGCACCTCCCATTTCCGAGATCTGGCGTTTCTGAAAATAAGGGTAAGGGGGAGGGTCTGCTCCCCCTTCAGATATCAAAAATTTAGTACCTTATCTTCACCACGGGATCATTATGTAGCATTTTTGAAAATTTCAATGTAATCGATTCAACCGTTTTTGAGTCTTCAAGGAATACACAAACAATTGTAAATGGGCCATATCGGTCCATGTTTTGATATAACTGCCATATAAACCGATCTTGGGTCTTGACTTATTGAGCCTCTAGAGTGCGCAATTCTTATCCGATTGGAATGAAATTTTGCACGAAGTATTTTATTATGATGTCCAACAACTGTGCCAAGTATGGTTCAAATCAGTTCATAACCTGATATAGCTGCCATATAAACAGATCTGGGGACTTGACTTCTTGAGCTTCTAGAGGGCGCAATTCCTATCCGATTTGGCTGAAATTTTGCATGACGTATTTTATTTTTACTTTCAACAACTGTGTCGAATAAGGTTTAAATCGGTTCATATACTGATATAGCTGCCATATAAACCGATCTGGGGTCTTGACTTCTTGAGCCTCTAGAGGTCGCAATTATTATCCGATTTGGCTGAAATTTTGTACGACAGATCCTCTCTTGACCATAAACATACGTGTTTATTATGGTCTGAATCGGTTTATAGCCCGATACAGCTCCCATATTAATCGATCTCTCTATTTTACTTCTTGAGCCCCCAAAGGGCGCAATTCTTATTCGAATTGGCTGACATTTTACACAGGTCTCCAACATACAATTTAATTGTGGTCCAGACCGGACCCTATCTTGATATAGCTCTAATAGCAGAATTTTCTTTTATCCTTTTTTGCCTAAGAAGAGATGGCGGGAAAAGAACTCGACAAATGCGACCCATGGTGGAGGGTATATAAGATTAGGCCCGGCCGAACTTAGCACGCTTTTACTTGTTATATATAAGATGGGGTCCTAGATGAATATTTCGAGGTGTTACAAACGGAATGACTAGATTAGTATACCCCCATCCTATGGCGGTGGGTATAATAACGTCAATAGCAAATGAAATTTCACTTAAAGGCAAAAAGAAATTTCAAAAATATTCCCTAGAGACATAAATTTTCTCAGAAGAAGAAATTTAGGAGAAATTACTCCCAATATATTTCTAATTTTTTTCGTTCCACAATAGACAAAATTATTTTTTCGTTGCTATCAAATATGTCTTCCTTCCTTGTAAATGGTACACTAAGGTCAGTTAATCTCCGGAAATGCGTTGAAGTTATTCTCAACTTTAGTTGCATAACGAATTAGTCATTGGTTCATGTCTTTCGCACACAGGAAGCGGAAACCAAAAGGCGATTATGGTGGCCATGTAATCATATCATAATGAATGAAAGCTGCCAATTATAAATAATTATTTGTTAGCTGTATAATTGAGCAGAGGTAACACTCAAGCGAATCCCCATAATATAATCAAGCATACATAGTAGACATAATAGAAACGTAATAATGATGCAATTTTGTCCATAGAAAATAGGATAATGTATGCTACTTCACCGCAGTTAGCTACAGATCAAAGATTTTGAGGGAAAACGAATCCACTACCAGAGGCGTTTAACATAGTTGGCAGATAATGGAGGTTTCGATTGAAGTTTTAAAATTATCCAAGGAATTTTTTCAGTTTTTTTTAGTGTTACTATTGGGTTGCCCAAAAAGTAATTGCGGATTTTTCATATAGTCGGCGTTGACAAATTTTTTCACAGCTTCTTTCTTCTGTCAGTTATCAGTTAGAAAAAAAGTGTAAAAGAAGTATATTTGATTAAAGTTCATTCTAAGTTTTATTAAAAATGCATTTACTTTCTTTTAAAAAATCCGCAATTACTTTTTGGGCAACCAAAAACCAAACTAATAGAAAGCAAAACAGAACGTGAGTTTAAAATCCATAACTTCGCCCACTCCCTTCAAATATTTAAATAGCAAATTAATAGTAGAATTTCTATTTATCCAACACATTTCCATCATTAGAAACTTCTATTCCATTGGGCAATCGAAAATTGCATTCCAACAATCATGGTTTTTACCACCATTATAAACTGGCACTTTGGGGTATTCATGCCATTGTGGCCTCTAAGCAAATGGTAATTTGTTGTAAAACGTCCACCTAATACTATTTATTTATGCATGCCAACATATTTCGAAGCAAATGCATATTTTCACTCTATAATTTTCGATTTTGTTGTTTAATTGATTTTTACAACATGATTATGCAAAGTGGCAGCAGCATCAACACCACCGAATAACATTTATCACATTGTTAATTTGGTTGCACTTATATGGGTTGGGGCTGGGGAATGGACAGAATAGGAGGACGACAGCTGGTAATAAATGAAATTGAGCCTATCGATTGTGGATATTTAGATGAGGTGTTGTCTGCGGCAGTTTAATTAAAAGGCTGCGGCACAAGGCACTGTGGTATTTGTGCTGATCTTCATAAAGCAGATAAGTGTGCGGCAAATCGACATCGCCTGATGATAGACAAATATATGATTTTTGGTTTGATGGAAGTTGTTTTTGGTATATCGTCTACTTATCAGATGTAAGTGAATCAGATTTTTTTTACACTCACCACCATAGTTTAGGGGGTTTATTCGTTAAGCCATTCCGTTTGCATCACATCGAAATATCCATTTTCGACCCTACAAAGTAAAAGGTGATTTTTTAGCTATTATCTTTTTGGCAACACTGGTTTAAACAGCTCACGCTCGTTTTGTGTTTCGTTTCACTGTCAAACATCTTCAGTTTGATCTATAATTTAACCATCAAAGCTTCTTCCATTAAAGCTCATTTTTGGCTCAATGGGTACGTAAATAATCAAAATTGGTGATTTTGGAGTGAAGATCTGCCAGAAGCATTGCAAGAGCTACCAATGCCTCCACAAAAAGTCACAGTTTGGTGCGGTTTATGGGCTGGTGTCATCATTGGACCGTACTTCTTCAAAGATGATGCGAATCGTAACGTAACTGTGAATGGTGAGCGCTACCGTGGGATGGCATTCAATTTTTTTTCCCAAAATGCAAGAGCTGGACTTGCATGACATGTGGTTTCAACACGACGGTGCCACATGCCATACAGCACGCGTAACAATGGACTTATTGAGAGGCTAGTTCGGTGAACATTTTATTTCACGTTCGGCGTCGGTCAATTGGCCACCTAGATCGTGCGATTTAACGACTTTAGACAATTTTTTGTGGGACTATGTTAAAGCTCATCTCTAAACAGAGAAGCGGATGGACCATTTGAGGCGCAGTCACGGTCAACATTTGCATGAAATAATATTCAAATATTAAATTATATGGACCGTTATATCGGTTTAAATAAAAATTTCATGGATTTTTCTGAATTTTATGTGTTTTTTTTTTAACTTTCCTATAGTTCTTAAAAAATCCCCGTCCGTCTGTGTTTCCGTCAGTTGTTATCACGCTTCAATCTTTAGAAAATGACATGTTGAGTTGAAATTTTGCACAGAATCGTTTTTCTTCTCCACGAAGAATTGCCAAATATGGTCCATTTTCGTAGGAGACGCATAGTTTAGGAGATAGAGCCATTTGAAATTGGAAATTTGATTTTTTATGGATTTTCGATGAAATTTTGATTTTTCATGGAGTCACAAAATTGTGGTCATTGCCCTTCTAGGACGCAAAGTTTAGGAAATATAGCCATTTTAATGTTTTCAAAGTGAAAATTAAATTATCGAAGAAATTTTGAATTTATGATGGAATCCCAATTACGGTCCATTATCCTTTTTGATGAAACTTTAGTGAAAATTTTAAATTTTTGATGGAGTCATGGATTGGGGTCCATTTCCCTCTAGGCCGCATAGTTAAAGAGATACAGTCATTTTAAAAGATAGATTTTGAATGGATTTTCGATGAAATTTTGAATTTTTGATGGAGTCATGAGTTATGACCCATTTCCCTCTAGGACGGACTCATAGTTTAGGAGATACTGCCATTTTAACAATTTTCCGTGAAAATTCTGAGGGAGCAATTTGCTCAACTTATATGCTCCATTAACATCTTCCGATTTTCCCGAGAAATATCCTTGTCCCTTCTCGTCTTCTTCTTGAATTTTCCCCAGGTTCCATTATAATCGCATCTGCCCTATCCTATCTCTCTTTTTGCCTTTTCAAAAATCTCCCCTCTGCTTTTTGAGTACTTTTGATGCCGGTGTCCGCTATCAAAGGTCCTCGGTGTGGACACGGTACCATAATGCTCTAGTTTTGGCTTTCCGTGACACAATTTACAATGGATTTAAAATTTTCAATTTAAGCCCTAATGGTTCCCCAGCCTATTTGGTCTTTCTCGCATTTGTCAATGGATTTTTTCATCAAGAACTAGTGTTCAACTTAGAAACTTAACCTGAAGTATTCCGAAAAGGGACACGTGATCATTTTCTAGTTTAAGACAGGATTACAATTGCTATAGTTGTTTAAAAATTGATTCTCTGTGCCCTAAAAGTGCTTAAAATATAACCTATGACCAGTTTTTGGAACGTTGGGGTATTCCCGCCATTGCCAATAGCTATGTCTATTTTGATGGATTAATTTGAAGGGGGTCACAACCGTAATCTATGGCATATTCCAAAAAATTTAGCTCATGAAGTCATAGGTCTTAAATCCAAATTGAGCTTCCGAATTTCAACGACAAATTGGAAGTTTGCTTCAAATTGATCCAAAAACTGAACATTGTCGTTAAAGTTTGATTTTGATTTTATTCCCATAGTCTCTTAGCCAATACTTTTTATAAATTGTCGCAGATTACGATTTTGATAAACACTTTTGGAGTATTTTTTGACCCCTACCAATTAACTCACCCTAATGTCCATGGACCAAATATAGTCATAAAGTATCTCACCTTTGTTTTTTTTTCACATCCCCTTTAACTTGTTCACATACCACCTAACCAAGGCCAAGGGTGTTGTCTTAATTCTACTGTACGGATGGGTCTTCATAGCACAAAATTTGATAATAAATGTCAACGACTTCTTGTCGTTGATCGTTTGTGAGTCTTTCCATCATGAAATGGCAGAGTATACTCCATGGACCAAATATAGTCATAAACTGTCTCATCTTTGTTTTTTTTACATCCCTTTAACTTATTAACTTACCATCTAACCAAGGCCATGGGGTTGGCTTATTTCTACTGTAGGGATGGAATTCCATAGCACAAATTTTGGCAATAAATGGCAACGACTTCTTGTCGTTGCTCGTTTGTGAGTTTTTTCCATCATGAAATGGCAGAGTATACAGAACTTTCATAGATGATTTTTTGAAACAATTATTAGCCAGTGCTGCCACCCGGAAAAACCTTACTCACAACAAATTACGTTTGAAAAAAAATGGTGACCTTAGCACTGTCACCAACTTTAACAATTTTACACCAATACCACTGTCTTTGGCTATTTGTAATGGCAGTTGTAAAATTTGCAAATTTCATGTACCCGACAACATGCAAAAACACATTTGTTAGGAACATTTGAAATTATTCTACAATGTTTGCCCTCTTATTAATGCGTGTAAATTTAATTGATAGGTTCATGAGTACCATAGACGAAACAAAACAAAACAAGTAAAAAGGCGTTAAGTTCGGCCGGGCCGAACTTTGGATACCCACCACCTCGGGTATATATGTAAACCACCTTTCATGAAAATTCGGTGAAAATTTCATACCATAGACAATAAATGCGTCTTTATGGCCTAAAAACCTAAAACCTAGATATTGGTCTATATGGCAGCTATATCTAAATTTGAACCGATCTGTGCGATATTTCAGATGTATGTCAAGGGGCTTAACTTAACTCACTGTCCCAAATTTCGGCGACATCGGACAATAAATGAGCATTTTATGGGCCCAAAACCTTAAATCAAGAAATCGGTCTATATAGCAGCTATATCCAAATCTGAACCGATCTGGGCCAAATTGAAGAAAGATGTCGAGGGGCCTAACACAACTCACTGTCCCATATTTCAGCAAAATCGGGTAATAAATGTGGCTTTTATGGGCCTAACACCATAAATCGGAGGACCGGTCTATATGGCAGCTATATCCAAATCTGAACCGATTTGGGCCAAATTAACAAAGGATGTCGAAGGGCCTAACACAACTCACTGCCCCGAATTTCAGTGGAATCGGATAAAAGATGTGGCTTTTATGGCCCTTAGACCCTAAATCGGAGGATCGGTCTATATGGCAGCTATATCCAAATCTGAACCGATCTGAGCCAAATTGACGAAGAATATCGAAGGGCCTAACACAACTGACTGTCCCAAATTTCAGCAAAATCGGATAAGAAATGTGGCTTTTATGGGCCTAAGACCCTAAGTCGGCGGATCGGTCTATATGGCAGCTATATCCAAATCTGAACCGATCTGGGCCAAATTGACAAAGGATGTCGAAGGGTCTAAGACAACTCACTGTCCCAAATTTCAGCAAAATCGGATAATAAATGTGGCTTTTATGGGCCTAAGACCCTAAATCGGCGGATCGGTCTATATGGGGGCTATATGAAGATATAGTCCGATATAGCCCATCTTCGAACTTAACCTGCTTATGGACCAAAAAAGAATCTGTGCAAAATTTCAGCTCAATATCTCAATTTTTAAAGACTGTAGCGTGATTTCAACAGACAGACGGACAGACGGACAGACGGACGGACATGCCTAGATCGTCTTAGATTTTTACGCTGATCAAGAATATATATACTTTATAGGGTCGGAAATGGATATTTCGATGTGTTGCAAACGGAATGACAAAATGAATATACCCCCATCCTTCGGTGGTGGGTATAAAAACAAAGCGCCACCAAACTGTTGAAAGTGAACGCCAAATAATTGTGTGTGTGTGTGTGAGTTTGTTCAAACAGCCTACACCTACGGCTTTTGGGACTCGCCTTCATTTGCATTGTCTGATTGCCACAAGCCATGCTGCATATGGCAACGAACAAAAAAGCTACACAATCTACAGCGCCGACAAATGAATGGCTGTAAAAAGGACTCACATCAGCTCATTTAAAATTTAAATGAGAAATAATGAGTTTTTAACATGTCCTTATCAATTATGGATAAACTTAATTGAAAATTCTTTCGTTTTTTTGGTGGAGGGAGTGTAGATTCTCTCTCTCCCTCCCCCTCTCTCTCTGTCTCTTTTGTGAGTACCATGTTAATAAATTCGTTTAAAATATGGCTATTAATTAGGAAAGTGCATGTACAACACACATGTAAAGAAGCAAAAAAAAAAACATAAAGGACTATGTTATGCAATTTATTTGTCTCGTTAAATGCGGCAACTTGCATTTGAAGGTTATAAAAAAATTAGTTTTTTTAATTTTATTGAAAAATATTAGTTGATCTTAAGAAAAACTCTTAAAAGCGTGCTAAGTTCGGCCGGGATCGCATTTGCCAAATACTTGGCCTGGTATCTCTTTATAGGCAAAAAAAGGATAACGGATAGAATTTACCATGCTATTAAAGCTATATGAGGTTATGTATCGATTCGAGCCATACTTGGTTTGGATGTGGGAGACCACAGGGGAACTCATTGAGCACCATTTCAGCCAAATCTGATAAGAATATAGAGATCGGTTTATATGGAAGCTACAATATATCAGGTTTTAAGCGATACAAAACACTTCATGCAAAATTTCAGCTAAATTGGATAATAACTGCGCAGTCTAGAGGCTAAAAAAGTCAAGAACCCAGATCTGCTTATCTGGCAGCTATACCATATTATAAACCGATTTGAATCGTTCTTAACACAGCTGTTGGAATTGATACAAAAACACTACGTGCAAAATTTCAGGCAAATTGGACGAGAATTGTGCCCTCTAGAGGCTCAAGATGTCAGGACCCCATATCGGTTTATATGGCAGCTATATCAAAACATGGACCGATTTGAACCATTTACACCTTTGAACCATATACCCCCAAAGAGTTCCAATCCCTATTCAAACAGCATCCAAAAAAATGCAAATTTTTCCCATGAACATTCCATTAAGGAACAGGGGCAAACTTCTCACATATCAATGATTGCAGTCCGATTCAAGTTTAAGCTCAATGATAAAGGACCTTCTTTTTATAGCCTAGTACGAACGGCGTGCCACAGTGTGACACCTCTTTGGAGAGAAGTTTTACATGACATAGTACCTCACAAATGTTGCCAGCGTTAGGAGGGGAAAACCACCGCTGAAAATTTTTTGTGATGGTCTCGCCAGGATTCGAACCCAGGCGTTCAGCGTCATAGGCGGACATGTTAATCTCTGCGCTACAGTGGTCTCCATTCAAACAGCATTCTCAACAGGTTATTCATGGTATTCACCAATAAGCGTGGCGATAATATGCTCCCCTGGTGCTAGCACTGTTCCACTTTCTCCTTTATGTCATGGGACTCACAAATTATAACCGGTTCCCTTGGATATGGTTAATTCAAGCTGTATGGCCTCTGTGCACACGCTATTGGTCTAAGCATTGGATCAGTGTGTCGGTCCGCAGCCCCTCGATGTTAATGACATAAGAAATGCTCCAACGTCTCATCATCTTCCCCACATGCCATCATTTACCGCACCGATTTTGCATAAGTGAGCTCGTAGTCCTATGTGTTCCGTTATGACACCGAAAGCTATATTGACCTCCTTCTGACTTCTTTCGGTAATAGCCTCTTCCTCTCACGATCCGGATCACCTCATAGGATTTTCGCCATCCTACGGACTGTTTCGCTGTTCCATAGTGTTAGATGGGTGTTAGATTGTCGCCCACGCCCTTAAATCGGACTGTGTCGACCCGAAAGGCTTCTGGTTAACCAAGTTTATCGAGGGCAGTTCTCTGGCCTTTACTGCCAAATCGTCTGCCTTTCCATTCTCCCTACTCCGTTATGGCCCGGTACCCAAACGTTGCGGATTGTGCCATCCTCAGAGAAGGCGTTAATCTCCTTCTTACACTGCAAGACTGTTCGTGACCTTACAGTCCTGGTTGTTATTGCCGTTATAGCCATGTTAATGTCCGTAAAGACATAAGCGCAGAGGTAAGCATGTCTGCCTATGACGCTGAAAGCCTGGGTTCGAATCCTGGCGAGACCATCAGAGGAAATTTTCAGCGGTGGTTTTCCCCTCCTAATGCTGGCAACATTTGTGAGGTACTATGCCTCGGCTATAAAAAGGAGGCCCCTTATCATTAAGCTTAACCTTGAATCGGACTGCACTCATTGATATGTGAGAAGTTTGCCCCTGTTCCTTAGTGGAATTTTGTTTATGGGCAAAATTTGCAATGTGCAATGTCCGTAAAGAAGTTCATGCTAGACGTTCTCGCGTTAGTACCAAACCACCTCACGCATTCCGTGATCGCCCGGATCTCTGCCTGCAGGACCGTATTATGGTAAGGCAGTCTAAAACAGATCTCAGTCCCTGGGTTCTCATTGTAATTCCCAGGCACACGCTTTCCCCTAGCTTTGATCCATCGGTGTAACATGATCTTCCAGACGGCAATACTAGGGTTTCGTCAGTCCAAGACTATGCCGCTGGCATCAGTGCCTCACACTCGAACTCCAGGCTCATCTCAGGTATCCGATCGAAAACCTCTTCCCTTCCTTCCAGGTTTCCTAGCGTCGTCTCGATTATACGAGTAATAATATTTATGATGGTCAAGTTATAAGTTAATAAGTTATTTATGATGGTCACCCATATAGGTTTTGCGATGAAATGCACGACCCTCTCTAGGGATCGACACATTTTCCAAAATCCGCTCGTTAACTAGCTTCTCCACTTAGGACTGATGATCTGGTGGAATCCTACCTTTCCACTGCTAATATTGATGACTGCATACGTCAGCTCGTCTCTGCTGTGCTTCCTGGCCTGTCCTCCTGTTCCGACTCTGTCACCCTCCGTAGGATATTGTCTGGAGTCGCCATTGAGGAACGGCTAGCTCGGTCATTCCAGTGTACTTGAAATCAGGAATCTCTTCTTATTTTTCAGCGGTTTCGCAGTATTCTGCTCTTCGGGAGACCTGATTCTCTTTTTCGCTTCCGTAGAAGGAGTTGCAATGTTGGTTCCATCCCTACCAGCATCCTTCACCGATTGCCCTGATCAAGATTTGAGCTTTCCAAATAAAACAGGTTCTGTGAAATGTCATTACGGTAAAATACAAAAGTACATTTTCGCGGAAAACGACTCTTCATTAATATTTAGTCTTAAAGAAGTAAAAAAACATTATGTTGCTCTCACAAAACCACTCAGGCGTATGAAACAAACAACATTTTGTTCTTCTAACTAAACCACTAGGCGTATGAGTGAGAATATTTCTTCATACGAGCATTGCTCATACAACCCCCTGTAACACATGGGGAACATACGACCCACTCATTCATCAACTTCAAGGACTGCATCAATCGTACAAATGGTTGTGTTATTAACTAAATTAAATACACTGAGGGAGACGCAAACCAACTTCAAAAGCAGAAGATTGGGAGGGAAGAAACAAATATCATTGTTTTTCTTCTCTTCCTCCAGCGTTATGCTAAAATGCAGATTATTTTCAAATGGAATCTTCTGTTTTGTAATGCCTATTGTAATGTCAGCCTCCACCACCACCACCACCATCATCATCGCTGTCTGTCACAGTTTGGCCTTAAAGCATCTCTCACAGAGACAGGAAAGAGAATGAACACATGCGAATTTTCCAATGCGGCATATTTGCCCTTAACTCATGATGGTCCTTTGGCTTTTATGCTAATCAATGGAGTTCAAAAATATTCCGCACTTTTACTTAGACGGGGCTACACAAAGCCGAAAATGTGAAACCCAAAACAGAGAATTTGCATTTGAACAACAGGCTTTCAAGGTAAAAATGAGGAACCACTGTGGTGAAGAAAATGGATTTTAGATAAAATAAAATAAAATGGAATGAAATAAAATAAAATAAAATAAAATAATACAAAATAAAATAATATAAAATAAAATAAATAAAATAAATAAAATAAAATAAAATAAAATAAAATAAAATAAAATAAAATAAAATAAAATAAAAGAATAGAAAGAAAAAGAAATAGAAAATAAAACAAAACAAAATGAAATGAATGAAATGAATGATATGAATGAAATGAATGATATGAATGAAATGAATGAAATGAATGAAATGAATGAAATGAATGAAATGAATGAAATGAATGAAATGAATGAAATGAATGAAATGAATGAAATGAATGAAATGAATGAAATGAATGAAATGAATGAAATGAATGAAATGAATGAAATGAATGAAATGAATGAAATGAATGAAATGAATGAAATGAATGAAATGAATGAAATGAATGAAATGAATGAAATGAATGAAATGAATGAAATGAATGAAATGAATGAAATGAATGAAATGAATGAAATGAATGAAATGAATGAAATGAATGAAATGAATGAAATGAATGAAATGAATGAAATGAATGAAATGAATGAAATGAATGAAATGAATGAAATGAATGAAATGAATGAAATGAATGAAATGAATGAAATGAATGAAATGAATGAAATGAATGAAATGAATGAAATGAATGAAATGAATGAAATGAATGAAATGAATGAAATGAATGAAATGAATGAAATGAATGAAATGAATGAAATGAATGAAATGAATGAAATGAATGAAATGAATGAAATGTATGAAATGAATGAAATGAGTGAAATGAATGAAATGAAGTAAAATGAATGAAATGAGTGAAATTAGTGAAATTAATGAAATTAATGAAATATATGAAATGAATGAAATGAATGAAATGAATGAAATGAATGCAATGAATGAAATAAATGAAATGAATGAAATGAATGAAATGAATGAAATGAATGAAATGAATGAAATGAATGAAATGAATGAAATGAATGAAATGAATGAAATGAATGAAATGAATGAAATGAATGAAATGAATGAAATGAATGAAATGAATGAAATGAATGAAATGAATGAAATGAATGAAATGAATGAAATGAATGAAATGAATGAAATGAATGAAATGAATGAAATGAATGAAATGAATGAAATGAATGAAATGAATGAAATGAATGAAATGAATGAAATGAATGAAATGAATGAAATGAATGAAATGAATGAAATGAATGAAATGAATGAAATGAATGAAATGAATGAAATGAATGAAATGAATGAAATGAATGAAATGAATGAAATGAATGAAATGAATGAAATGAATGAAATGAATGAAATGAATGAAATGAATGAAATGAATGAAATGAATGAAATGAATGAAATGAATGAAATGAATGAAATGAATGAAATGAATGAAATGAATGAAATGAATGAAATGAATGAAATGAATGAAATGAATGAAATGAATGAAATGAATGGAATGAATGAAATGAATGAAATGAATGAAATGAATGGAATGAATGAAATGAATGAAATGAATGAAATGAATGAAATGAATGAAATGAATAAAATGAATGAAATGAATGAAATGAATGAAATGAATGAAATGAATGAAATGAATGAAATGAATGAAATGAATGAAATGAATGAAATGAATGAAATGAATGAAATGAATGAAATGAATGAAATGAATGAAATGAATGAAATGAATGAAATGAATGAAATGAATGAAATGAATGAAATGAATGAAATGAATGAAATGAATGAAATGAATGAAATGAATGAAATGAATGAAATGAATGAAATGAATGAAATGAATGAAATGAATGAAATGAATGAAATGAATGAAATGAATGAAATGAATGAAATGAATGAAATGAATGAAATGAATGAAATGAATGAAATGAATGAAATGAATAAAATGAATGAAATGAATGAAATGAATGAAGTGAATGAAATGAATGAAGTGAATGAAATGAATGAAATGAATGAAATGAAGTAAAATGAATGAAATGAGTGAAATGAATGAAATGAATGAAATGAATGAAATGAATGAAATGAATGAAATGAATGAAATGAATGAAATGAATGAAATGAATGAAATGGATGAAATGAATGAAATGAATGAAATGAATGAAATGAATGAAATGAATGAAATGAATGAAATGAATGAAATGAATGAAATGAATGAAATGAATGAAATGAATGAAATGAATGAAATGAATGAAATGAATGAAATGAATGAAATGAATGAAATGAATGAAATGAATGAAATGAATGAAATGAATGAAATGAATGAAATGAATGAAATGAATGAAATGAATGAAATGAATGAAATGAATGAAATGAATGAAATGAATGAAATGAATGAAATGAATGAAATGAATGAAATGAATGAAATGAATGAAATGAATGAAATGAATGAAATGAATGAAATGAATGAAATGAATGAAATGAATGAAATGAATGAAATGAATGAAATGAATGAAATGAATGAAATGAATGAAATGAATGAAATGAATGAAATGAATGAAATGAATGAAATGAATGAAATGAATGAAATGAATGAAATGAATGAAATGAATGAAATGAATGAAATGAATGAAATGAATGAAATGAATGAAATGAATGAAATGAATGAAATGAATGAAATGAATGAAATGAATGAAATGAATGAAATGAATGAAATGAATGAAATGAATGAAATGAATGAAATGAATGAAATGAATGAAATGAATGAAATGAATGAAATGAATGGAATGAATGAAATGAATGAAATGAATGAAATGAATGAAATGAATGAAATGAATGAAATGAATGAAATGAATGAAATGAATGAAATGAATGAAATGAATGAAATGAATGAAATGAATGAAATGAATGAAATGAATGAAATGAATGAAATGAATGAAATGAATGAATTGAATGAAATGAATGAAATGAATGAAATGATTGAAATGATTGAAATGAATTAAATGAATGAAATGAATGAGGACCACCCCAACCCTCAAAACACTCCTAAATCAGATATATTTACCCACCATGGTAATATGGGACTCAAACAAATTTGTTATTCAAATTTGAGACCAAGATTCTGGGGGTCCACCCCTTCTCCAAATCACCCCCCAAACATTACTTTTTTTCTGACCATGGCAATATGGGGCTTCAATAAAAGCGATTTGAGTTTAGAATACGAATCTGATATCCAAATGTTGGACCAAATATTTGGGAGGCCGTCCCTTCCCAAAAATATCCCCCAAATAGGACAAATTTACGATCAATATGGAGGGGAAAGCCACCGCTGAAAATTTTTTCTGATGGTCTCGCCAGGATTCGAACCCAGACGTTCAGCGTCATAGGCGGACATGCTAACCTCTGCGGTAAGGGGGCGGTGAAAGGTGTTTGAAATTAAGAAACTAATTTGATAACCAATTTTGGGCTCAAATGTTTGGGGGCGCCTTACTGTTATGGTGGTGGGATGTCCCCTAGACAGTTGGTGCTGAATGTTGATTTCAGATTCGTGGTCTACTCTCAAATAACTTTCATTTGAGCCCCATTTATTGACCAATGGCAATATGGGGTTTAAATAAATGGTATTTGAGACAAGAGCACTATACTGATATTTTTTTCAAGGCCAAGTGTCTAGTGGACCACCTCACACCCGAAAACATTCCTAAATCAGACATCATGAGAATATCGGTCGAAAATAAAGTCATTTTAGAATGGCATTGAACCCTCCGATCGAATTCGTGATCCAATAAAGACCATATGGGATTCAGATAAAGGCACTTCTATTGTAATACTGTTAGTCAAGCGATATGCCTATACCATTTTCGTAGCATGGTATTTCACTAAAAGCTCTGTAATTATCGAAAATATATATACCCTGACCAAAAGAAAGCAGTCCCTTTCTTTACTTTTTCTTGCAAAAAACCTACGAAAATCTATTCACCTTTTGTTACCACTTTGACTTCATGCCTCCATGGTGGGGATATGTCTGCCACGTGTAGACACAACAGAGTTGAAAGAACAAACATTGGAGTATCACCGTGTTATTGTTTACTTACAAGCGTCATTATACGCTTCCCTTGCCTTGTGATGCTGCGGTGCCATTGGGTTTTTCGTGTTTTTCACGATTCGGTCTTTGGAATTGGAAATTTCCTCTTACAGCATTTTGGGCTGTGGTGTTTGTTTTTTGTGCTTCTTTTCCTTTGGCACAATTTCTTTGAGCTCCTTTTCATACATTTGAATGTGAAAGTTACCATCCGCCAACGAAGGTTGAGCTCTGAGTGTCTTGGTGGGGGGAGGACAATTTCAGGGCCACCAATAAGACCAACAAGAACAAAAAGCCATAAATATTTGTGTTGTCTGTGGCGGCTTTTCATGCATAAAACTCTGAACAGCCTTAAGACACATTTCTTAAGGGCAATAATTTATAAAATAAGTTTAATGTAATCTTTTTTCATTTCCTCCATTTTGCCCGAATTCGCAAATAAATTGCAAGTCAATGCTAAACGCGCACGAATGGAAAAATGAAAACGTTTGCACTTTAAGACAATTTAAGTGATTTTGTTTTTTTTTTTTGGCTGAGGAATAAATAGGCAACAGGCAAGGTGAATGAATTGTAAAACTTCGTATCTTCCTTTGAAAATCAATGAAATTTTCTTTAAAAGCGATATTTAAAACATATTATCTGTAGAGACAAAATTTCGGTGCAATTTTCTCTAAAGATGACATTTCTATGAATTTTTCTAAAAAAAAAAATGATAAAATCTTATCTAAAGATAAAAATGGTAAAATTTTTCCCTTACGAAGCTTGGGCATAGGCACCGAAAATCCTTCCGAAGGAAGGAAAAATGCCGTCTCGCATAAAAAAACAACGAATTGTGGAAGTGATGGAATTCACGGTTGGACTCAGAAACTCTTCCTGATTCAGTTAACTCTTCCTTAGTTCATCACTGCCTAGCCATGTCCGTCTGTCCGCGTATCCTTTCTGCGTCATTTTTCCTGTTATGGGTGTTATATATTCTTACTCTACCCCCCAATGCCTTTCATTTAGGCCCACATTGTCATGGTCGGTAAATATGCCCGATTTATGGGTGTTTTGGGGATTGGGGTGGTCGCCCAAACACTAAGCCCGGAAAATATATCAGTAAAGTTCTCTATTCTCATATATCTATATAACATTTATTTGAACCTCATATTGCCATTGGCCTCAAAATTGGATATCAAATTCGTTTTCAAATCTCATTTAAACTCCTTATTGCAAAAGTCAGCAAATATGTCCGGTTTGGGGTATTGGCCCTAAAAGCTATGAATATTTAGTTCCACTCTCTTTAAGACCCAAATTGTCTTGGTGGGGGTTGTAATGGTGGTGGGACGTCCCCTAGACAGTTGGTCCTTAATGTTGATATCAGATACGTGGTCTACTCCCAAATACCTTTAATTTGAGTCCCATATTGCCATGATCGGTATATGTCCGATTTAGGGGTGTTTCGGGGGATTGGGTGGTGTTGTGGGGATGGGATGGACAATTTTCCCAAATGTTGATATCAGATTTGTGCTTTACTCCCAAATACCTTTCATTTGAGACCCATGTGGCTATGGTCGTAAATGTGTCCCCTTTGGGGGAGGTTTTTGCAGAGAGGCGGCCCCCCCAAACACTTGATCTCATATTTGAATATCAGATTCGAATTCTACACTGAAAACCCTTTAATTTGAGCCCCATATTCCCATAGTCAGTAAATAAGTCCTGTTTGGAGGGTGTTTTGGGGCAGGGGTGGACCCCCAGAAACGTGGTCCCACATTTGGATATCAGATTCGTATTCTACTCGCAAATACCTTTCATTTGAGTCCCATATTGCCATGGTCGGTAAATATGTCCGATTTTGGGGTGTTTTGGGAGGTTGGGTGGTGTTGTGGGGGAGGGATGGCCCCATAGACACTACTCCCAAATATTGATATCAGATTTGTGCTTTACTCCCTAATACCTTTCATTTGAGACCCATGTGGCTATGGTCGTAAATGTGTCCCCTGTGGGGGAGGTTTTTGGAGAGGCGGCGCCCCAAACACTTGGTCTCATATTTGGATATCGAATTCGAATTCTACACTGAAAACCCTTTAATTTGAGCCCCATATTCCCATGGTCAGTAAATAAGTCCTGTTTGGAGGGTGTTTTGGGGAAGGGGGGGACCCCCAGAAACGTGGTCCAACATTTGGATATCACATTCGTATTCTACTCGCAAATACCCTTCATTTGAGTCCCATATTGCCATGGTCGGTAAATATGTCCGATTTTGGGGGTTGGGGTGGTCCCCCTAGCACTTGGTTCGACAAATGGATATCAGATACGTTTTCTTATCCTAAATACCTTTCATTTGAGTCCCATATTGTCGTGATTGGTGTAAATATATATTTGGTGGGTTTTAGGGTGGGTCGGCTCCCCTAGGTACCCCATCCGAAGTTTTTAACCAAATTTTTATTTTTAGGGTACTATATGAGAGCACACAAAATTTCGCTTAAATCGCACCACTTAACTCCGAGGTCTGGCGTTTCTGAAAATTAGGGTAAGGGGGAGGGTCCGCCCCCCCTTCAGATATCAAAAAATGTAGTACCCTATTTTCACCACGGGGTCATTGTGCAATTTCAAGAAAATCGGTTCAGCCGTTTCTGAGTCTATAAGGAACACACAAACATACAAACAAACAAACACAAATTGATTTTTATAAATAAGATATCCCAAACTGACCCATTTTGTTGAAGTATTGCAGGGGCTTTCAGATGGGTAAAAAAACAATCCATACCAAATCTTAATACGATCCGATTTTTATTGAAATTCACAGCATCTTTGCGCTAAAGAAGTTACATGAGAACCACCTTCATAACAAAAAACAAGTAAAACCGTGCTAAGATCGGCAGGGTCGAATCTTGGAAACCCACCACTATGAAATCTGCTAAATGTTTTCACAAAAAAAAATTAGTTGAAGGGCATAATTTTAACTCTAGATACCAAATTCTGCCAAACCAGGAAAAAATTAAAGCTTCAAGGATAATCGATAGATCGGTTTATATGGCAGCTTTAGCAGATTATAGGTCGATTTTGACCGTACTTGGCACAGTTATTGGAAGTCGTCGCTGAACACTACGTGCAAAATTTCAGCCAAAGCGGACAAAATTTGCATCTTAAAGGGGCTTAAGACGTTAAATCGACAGATCGATTTATGGGGAAGCTATATCAGGTTACAGACCTACATGAACCGTACTTCGAACAGTTGTTGGAAGTCGTAGCACAACACTACGTGCAAAATTTCAGCCAAATCGGAAAAAATTGCGGCTTTTAAGGGTTACGGAGATCGGTTTATATTGCCAAATATGAACCGATATGGCCCATTTGCAATCCCTAATTACCTGCATCAATAAGTAGGATATGTGCAAAATTTGAAGCGGCTGGCTTTACGCGTTCGACCGGATGGAAATGGCCAAATCGACTCAGTATGACGAGACGATCAAGAATATGTCTATTTTATGGGGTCACAGATTAATATTTCGAGGTGTTACAGACGGAATGACTAGATTAGTATACCCCCATCCTATTATGGGGGGTATAAAAACGTCCTATGTTCGGCCGGGACGAATCTTAGGTACCCACTACCATGGATTCCGCTTAAAAATGATCTCTTTTATCTCAATTCGTAAACAACCTTGCGAGCCGCACCTATTATGTGGAGGTGAGCCTGTAATTATATGTGACCCTTGTAGTCGCTGAAATTCTTCCTAGTTTCCCTCTATATCCACCTTCTGCTGCTTCAGTTTGGTTTCCCCCTTACGTATCACATGTGCGTGTCTCGCCCATTACCCACGGTAATAAGACTGAATTTTGTGCAAATGATATCCTTTGATAGATTTCAAAGTTCAGGATTTATGTGGACATTACGGCGGCACAGAATGGCTTAATACCTTGACTTCGAAGCCAATGAGGTTTAAGGCGGTGGAGGAATGTTTGGGATCCCTGAATGAACAAGGGATCCCTGAATGAACATGGCGCTCGAAAAATTTGAAGGCGGAAAAATATCCCAGTAAGGGCTCGTACCCCTGGGCTTGGTGTCCAGAACCGGTGATATTATAACCACCTGAAGCACGCATTGGCATTCCCTGACTAACACTACCATGCAATGATAGCCCCATATTATTTATCCATTCCTTATCAAGTATCCGGGAATCTGTTTTAGTTGGTACTGGTCTAACGATTGGTTAAGCATGTTGGACCCCACATTATTAAAGGCCTCAGTGTCAGCATCCACTGCCAATGTTTGCATTTGCGTACATCGAAGGACTCCTCTTTACTTAGCCACAAGAGCTGTGAGTGTATTCTGCGAAACCCTATCTTTCACCTCTATGCCATGAGACTAACATCTTCCATCTTTATACCTTAGCATGTTGCTTGTCCAATCTTTGCGAGCCTGGCCCACCCGGTACTGGTCTAAGTATTGAATTAGTGTGCTGGTCCCCACATTGATAAAGGCCCTCCAATGTCAGTACCCACTGCCAATGTGTACATTTTAGCATCAAAGTCTCTACAAACCCCCGTTTAACCTAATCGTTGCTGCTGACATAAGGGCTAGAGCTATGAATACCAACCTAGCTTATTGACAGGACGCCGTATAAGCCTGTCTTAGGCACGCTGGGAATGGAAGGCATATGGAATGCTTGAGGGAGGCCACCGTTAGCGTAGATGTTAGCATATCCGCCTATTGCGCTGAACGCCTGGGTTCGAATCCTAACTAGAACATCAGAATATATATTCCTCATGCTAGCATTTGTGAGGTACTGTACCATTTGGTAAGATAGCCATGTAAAAACTTCTCCGCAAAGAGGTGTCTCTTTATTGATATGTGAGATGTCTGCTCCTTAATGGAAGGTTAGGATAGGTTGGAGAGGATGATACCAAAACATTGTCTTGGGGCCCTATGTGGTCTATTGTGATTCTTCAATCTTCTCGCCTTATCAGCCGCAAAGTTTACACTCCTCTACTTAAGACGGTCCGTCAACGCACTTTCTCATACCATTTGGACGTCAGCAAGAAGTCCTTGAGTCTGACTAGACTTACTCCTCTTAGCTATTCTAGTGCCTGAAAGAAGAAAGAACCAAGTATCCTATTTCTACTACGACATAAAGCTGGACATTGGCAGAGTAAATGAAAGCTATCTTCGGATATCGACAGATATCATCATTTCTGATGCCCACCCTGTTGTGTCCTGTACTGATTCATATTATGCCGCTCAGATGCATCTTCTCCAAAGACAATAGTTGGCTAATATTACGTTTCGATCATTCATCCCAAAGCCTTTTCGTCTGCTCACAGCCAAGCGCGTGATTCCAGCGATTCAACCATCTCTCCTTGTATCGCACCTCAAGCATATAGAAGAACCTCGGGAGAGGTGGATACACGTCTGTTACCGACACCATTGGCAGATTCGCCTCCTTCCTCGCTAGTATAGTCGCTTTCTCGTTTCCTGCTATTTCCTTATGCCCTGGTACCCAGCACAGAGACAAGCAATGGCCCCCTTGTAGCCGCAGTAGACTATCTATCTCTTCATCGATCCAACACCTTGGATAATTAAACCGTACCCGTGATAGCCTTCAGTGCCGCCTGACAGGTGCTGAATATGCAGAGGTCCTTCCGGTTGATATCCATTTCCAAAACGATCTCGACTGCCCTTGCCATTGCATAGACCTCTGCTTGGAAGATGCTGCACCCATTCCACATGCGGAGAGACTCATCAATACCAAGCTCAAGGCAGTGTACACCACATCCAGTGCCTTTATCCATCTTCAAGCCATCTGTAAATAAATCAAAGTCTGGGAACCTTATCCTTCCTTTCTGCCACTCCTTTTTTTTTGTAGTTACCTGAAGTATCAATCTTCCTCCAACTATACCTTCTCCATCTGGAAATCCGTCCGATGGTCCATTATGTCGGGGGTACGCCCTAAAACGCCCCCCTAGCTGAACTTCATTTCCGATTATGGCAATATGGAGCACAAATCAACGGTATTTGGGAGTAAAGAACGAGTTTGATATCTATTGGGTTGCCCAAAAAGTAATTACAGATTTTTCATATAGTCGGCGTTGACAAATTTATTCACAGCTTGTGACTCTGTAATTGCATTCTTTCTTCTGTCAGTTATCAGCTGTTTCTTTTAGCATGCTTTAGAAAAAAAGTGTAAAAATAGTATATTTGATTAAAGTTCATTCTAAGTTTTATTAGAAATGCATTTACTTTCTTTTAAAAAATCCGCAATTACTTTTTGGGCAACCCAATATTTTCAGGGCAAAGTGCCGACCGCCCCAGTCCTAAAATATCCTCCAAACGGTTCACATTTACCGACCAAGGTAATATGGGGCTCAAATTAAAGGGAATTGGGAGTGGAACACGAATTTGATATCCATATTTGGTTCGAAATGTCTGAGGTACCATCCCTCCTCTAAAAAGCATTCCTCATTACCCTAATTTTCAAAAACACCAGAACTTGGAGATTGTTAATGCGATTCGTTCGAAATTTTTTTTTGCACTCTCCCATTCAAAACAAAACATGGTTCCTATTGTTGGAGTCGGGGGCATCGAGGGCCGTCTAAAACCCGCCAAATGGGTATATAGACCAATCACGACTATTTAGAGCTCCAACAAAAGGTGCTTGAGAGAAAAAAAAACGAATTTTATATCCAACTGAAGAGCCATGTGTTTGAGGAACTGCCTCACTCTCTTATATTAAAGCAATTTGATGTGGAAACTGATTGATTTTCGGCAAATTGATACTCATTTTCGGGACAAAGACCCTTATTTACCGACTCAAAAGAAAGACATTTGGGAGTGGAGTAAAAATTTACCCAGGAACTGAAGGGGCAAACTTCTCACACATCAATGAAAACTTTCCGATTCAAGTTTAAATTCAATGATAAGGGACTTTTTTTTTATTGCCGAGTCCGCATGGCGTGCCGCAGTGTGACACCTTTTTGGGGAGAATTTTTTACATGACCATGAATGGCATAGTATCTCGCAAATGTCGCCAGCCAGGGTATCGCTTTAAGTTTTGCCTGATGTTCTTACCAGGATTCGAACGCAGGCGTTGAGCGTGATAGGCGGACATAGGCTATAGTGACACGTATTCAATATCCACATTCAGGGCAAAGTGCCCGGTGGCCCTAAACGGATTTTAGAGAGTTAAGGAAGGCGCAACAAAGCAGGTCCGGTTCGACTAGTTATCTATAAGAGCGGTGAAATGACCCCACCTGGAGGCGTACCCCTTGTGGTAGGCATACACACCGACATCTCCCCTATGCTCGCGGTGATCGTACTATTCAGCAGCATGTTCATTATCCAATTCAGTACTCCTTCCTCTCGGCGTTCCTCAAGACGGCCTCTATGGCAGACGAGTGGACATTTTTGAATTAACCCTCAATGTCCAGGAAAATAAGAGCGGTGAAATGACCCCACCAGGAGGCGTACCCTTGTGGCAGCCATACACACCGACATCTCCCCTATGCTCGCGGTGTTCGTCCTATTCAGAAGCATGTTAATTATCCAATTCAGTACTCCTTCCTCTTCGCGTTCCTCAAGGCCGCCTCTATGGCAGACGAGTGGACATTATTGAATTAACCCTCAATGTCCAGGAAAGCCGCCTAGGTAAAATCCTTCTACACGAGAGACTCCTCAAGGTGATGAATAAGGCTATGTAAAGCAGAGTCGACTGATCTTCCCCTAATGTAAGCATGCTGACATTCGGAAAAGTATGTCACACCCATGTACAAATCCAGAATCCTCTTCAGTGTCTTGACGAAAAAGAAAGAAAGACTGGTCGGCCCGAAATCCTTGACCCCACTATACTGCAGCCTCTCCACCTTGGTTATAAAAACCACCATGACCCTTCTCCAAGACTGAGGTACATAGACATGCTTGAAACAAACAGACATACCCAGTCTGATAAAGATCGAAAAGTCTCCTGGAACATTTTAGGGTAAATTCCATAGGGCCCTGGAGACTTGTAAGGCTCAAAGGTATGTGGTACCCAGTGAACACTCTCCATAATGGAATGTTCATGGGCAAATTTGCAATGGGATGCTTGAGAGCTTGACTTCTTATGTTGTGATGCCGAAATGGCGAAATCAGAGAGGCAGATCCACAAATATCAAATTTTGCCCATGAATATTCCACTAAGGAACAAGGGCAAACTTCTCACATATCAATGAGTGCAGTCCGATTCCAGTTTAAGCTCAATGATAAGGGCCTCCTTTTTATAGCCTAGTCCGAACGGCATGCCGCAGTGCGACACCTCCTTGGAGAGAAGTTTGACATGGCATAGTACCTTACAAATGTTGCCAGCATTAGGAGGGGAAAACCACCGCTGAAAATTTTTTCTGATGGTCTCGCCAGTGTTCGAACCCAAGCGTTCAGCGTCATAGGCGGACATGCTAACCTCTGCGCTACGGTGGCCTCCTCTCTGATCACTATGTCCACTAAAATGAACTCCTGACTTGTCCCTCTGTTCACAGAAACTAGTTTTCTTGTGCATCTGATATCGGCCTGCGGAAATCGGGCGTTTTTCAAGAGCCTAATCATGTTCTCTATCGTCTCTACTCTGTTACTCATGCCTTCACCAATCACTCTCTCTTTGTATATGAGATTTTGAGAGAAAAAAACTTCATCCCGATGGCGCCATTAAGGATGCCGATGTGTTCGCAGAAAAGCGTACATGGTCTACGCTTTTTCGTTCTGTGTATTCTGTTGTATTCTCTGAGTCTATAGTACTACTCGTCCTAATAAATTGTCAATTTGTCTATTGTTAAGCCTCGAAAACTCATTCCCAATGTTACAAATCTCCCTCTCTCTTCGATCAATTTTAACTATAATTGAGAAACTGTAGATGACTGCAAGGTTGCTCGATGAAATAGAGCCATAGATGGTGGATTTCTATCATTTGGTCTGATCGAAAGTATCGCAAGGAGATAGGGACAGAATCTCTTCCCAACATTGGATTGAATTTTTGCTTTGGTTCTTTCTAAACCTCTTAACAAGATTAGGGTGATTGATTTTCCAAGATAGCTTAGACCAACCCACTCCCTTTCTTCAAAAGTTTTATTAAAAAAAAGCTAAACTTAAGTTTATTTGAAAAAAAAAGTCAACGTGGTTTTTGCTGACCCAAAAAAACTGCTGACATTGCACTCACACACCTTTATTACACCCTCCAACCTCTGCCTCATGTACAACGAAAATATCTTCATTTGACAAATTACTCATTCGAGCACATCCGCATAACGCATACCCCAGTTTTGATCCTTTGAAACGTAAAGTTTTCATATTATGATTATCCCTTTATTTCGTCAGCGTCATAGTCATCGCCCCCCTCCTCCCCATACTGTGTAGGATGATAGATTTCAGCGGTAGGGTCTTTCAATGAAAACAATCCCTTGACTCGATTTAATGCTGTGTCTGCTTCTACTTTGGCGCTACGAAGTTAAAAGCCTTTCATTTCCTGCCACTGTCACTTTTATATTGATTAAATTTTCCCTACTTTTACCGTTCAATTCACTTTACTTTCTTTTAATCCAAAGCCCAATGAAATGCCATCGGCCTTAGGGTCTAGCAAGGGTGGGGGAGTATAGCAGGAGGAAGTAAAAGGGAGCCACAAGAAAAAAAAACATTCATCACTTTCTGCTTCGATACGAAAACCATAAAAAAGACGAAGCATTGCCATTACGCTAAAAGTTCTACTTTTACTGGTGAAAGGGCACCAATAACACAAGAAACTTTATTTCTACAAAGATACAAAAGCCGAATAAGTTTTGACGGTTTCGTCTAAAGATTAACGTCAAATATGTTTTGCGGTCGGAGGGAGGTTTAACGATTTTGGGAATTAGTTTTGTAGGATTTTTTTGAAATCGTAGCATTGATCTTATATGGCTCCTAATAGTCATCAAATTTTAAGCGTTTTAGCTCAATTCATAAAGAATGTACCATTTTGTACATTTTGGTACCTAAATGTACGGTTTTGAATAATCTTTTGATCACCCAAAATCTAAAATCAAGGTGTACTTGTCTCCCAATTTAATTAAGAAAGTACCATTTTGTACGTTTGAGTACCTTATCAGTACGAAGAAAAAAATTCTTCTAGTCGCCCAATGTATTCTCTCAAGATGCCAATTACACCACAATTAGCCCTCCACATGGTGTATTTTTGTCCAGACTGGGAAAAAGTTTGTCAAATTGCCTAATTTTATCAGCTATTGTTCGATGTACGCAATAATTAGCCATTTCGTACTATTTTGCACTTTTCGGTACCAAAATGTACGAATTTTGAATGGATTATTTAGTCACCAATTATATATTTCCCTCTTGTACCTGCATGCCTAATATCAGATCTCTAGCTCCATCTATGGAGAAAGTACCAAATGGTACCAATATTGGTACCATTTTGGTACCTAATGGTGAAGAGATCATTTAGCCACCCATCGTACTTAGTCGTATCTACATGCCAAAATTCGAGGTCTGAGCTCCATCAATGAAGAAAGTGCCAAATGGTACCAAAATGTTTAAAATTTTTAATTCAACATTTAGTCACCCTTCAAACATTTCTATGTGGTATCTACATGCCAAATTTCAGACCCCAAACTACAACAGAAAAGAGCAGTACAAAACAGGTTCCAATTTTGGTACTTAAATGTCCCCATCATATGTTCCTAAGTTTTAACTACATGCCAAATTTCAGACCTCTAGCTCTATCTACACAGGAGATACCAAAATGTACGAATTGTAAAAAACTCCTAGTCACCCATCATATTTTGCCTAGTATGCCAAATAACAGTCTTCTAGTCTCCAATTTTGGCGCCAAAATGTACGAATGTTAAATAGATCATTAAATCACCCATTATATATTTCGTAGTTGTACCTACATGCCAAATTTCAGACCTCTAACTGCATGTGTAAAGAAAGTACCAAATGGTACTAATTGCGGTACTAAACGTGCATTTTTCCCGTTAACAGTACTATTTTTCCATTTTTTCTTCTCACCCTCATCATTTCGTATGCCAAATAACAGTCTTCGGTAAAGCAAGTACCAAATGGTACGAATTTTGGTACCAAAATGTACGAATGTTAAAAAGATCATTAAATCATCCATTATATATTTCCTGGTTGTACCTACATGCCAAATTTCAGACCTCTAGCTTCATCTGTAAAGAAAGTACCAAATGGTACCAAATGCGGTACTAAACGTGCATTTTTTCCGTTACCAGTACTATTTTTCCATTTTTTCTTCTCACTCTCATCATTTTGTATGCCAAATAACAGTCTTCTAGCGTCTTCGGTAAAGCAAGTGCCAAATGGTACCAATTTTGGTACCAAAACGTACGAATGTTAAAGATATCATTTAATCACCCATTATGTATTTCCTAGTTGTACCTACATGCCAAATTTCAGACCTCTAACTCCATCTGTAAAGAAAGTACCAAATGGTTCTAATTGCGGTACTAAACGTGCATTTTTCCCGTTACCAGTACTATTTTTCCATTTTTATACCCTCCACCATAAGATGGGGGGTATACTAATTTCGTCATTCTGTTTGTAACTACTCGAAATATTCGTCTGAGACCCCATAAAGTATATATATTCTTGATCGTCGTGACATTTTATGTCGATCTAGCCATGTCCGTCCGTCTGTCCGTCCTTCCGTCCGTCCGTCTGTCTGTCGAAAGCACGCTAACTTCCGAAGGAGTAAAGCTAGCCGCTTGAAATTTTGCACAAATACTTCTTATTAGTGTAGGTCGGTTGGTATTGTAAATGGGCCATATCGGTCCATGTTTTGATATAGCTGCCATATAAACCGATCTTGGGTCTTGACTTTTTGAGCCTCTAGAGTGCGCAATTCTTATCCGATTAGAATGAAATTTTGCACGACGTGTTTTGTTATAATATCCAACAACTGTGCCAAGTATGGTTCAAATCGGTTCATAACCTGATATAGCTGCCATATAAACCGATCTTGGGTCTTGACTTCTTGAGCCTCTAGAGTGCGCAATTCTTATCCGATTGGAATGAAATTTTGCACGACATGTTTTGGTGTGATATCCAACAACTGTGCCAAGTGTGGTTCAAATCGGTCCATAACCTGATATAGCTGCCATATAAACCGATCTGAGGTCTTGACTTCTTGAGCCTCTAGGGGGCGCAATTCTTATCCGAATGGAATGGAATTTCGCACGACGTCTTTTGTTATGATACCCAACAACTGTGCTAAGTATGGTTTAAATCGGTCCATAACCTGATATAGCTGCCATATAAACCGATCTGGGGTCTTGACTTCTTGAGCCTCTAGAGGGCACAATTCTTATCCGATTTGAATGAATTTTTGCACGAAGTATTTCGTTATGATATCCAACAACTGTGCCAAGTATGGTTGAAATCGGTCCTTAACCTGATATAGCTGTGATATAAACAGATCTGGGGATTTGACTTCTTGAGCTTCTATTTTTACTTTCAACAACTGTGTCAAATAAGGTTCAAATCGGTTCATAACCTGATATAGCTGCCATATAAACCGATCTGGGATCTTGACTTCTTGACCCCTAGAGGTCGCAATTATTATCCGATATGCCTGAAATTTTGTACGACGGATCCTCTCATGACCATCAACAAACGTGTTTATTATGGTCTGAATCGGTCTATAGCCCGATACAGATCCCATATAAATCGTTCTCTCTATTTTACTTCGTGAGCCGCAATGGGCGCAATTCTTATACGAATTGGCTGAAATTTTACACAGGTCTCCAACATATAATTTAATTGTGGTCCGAACCGGACCATATCTTGTTATCATTTTAATAGCAGAGCAACTCTTTTCTTATATCCTTTTTTGCCTAAGAAGAGATGCCGGGAAAAGAACTCGACAAATGCGATCGATGGTGGAGGGTATATAAGATTCGGCCCGGCCGAACTTAGCACGCTTTTACTTGTTCTTCTTCTCACCCTCATCATTTTGCACCAGATTTCGTTTAAGTAAAATTTCAAAATTCTATCTCTACCCATCCGTTCAGTGCAAAGTTCACCCATTTCGTACCTTTTTGGTACTTTTTTTAGTACCTAAATGTTTTTAGTACCAAAAAGTCTTATAGTCACACAATTAAGGTTGCCAATTTCAATTTCAATTTACAAAGAAAGTACCAAATAGCAGCAATTGCGGTACTTAAAACTATTTCTCCCACTTCCGGTACGGTACCAAACGTCAGTTTGGAATCCAGTCGAATTCCGAGGTAATTTTCCGCTTTTTTAATCGTGATGATTAAGTCGTCAACTAGCATGTCTATTTTCTGGGGAATTCGTCTTCTGGTAAGCAGAACTACAATAGTACAGTCTTATGTGTGGCCAACTCCAGTCCGCGTTCGTGTAGCCAGTTCCTCGAGCGGATCATGACCTGTGTTAGCCTACGCTGAGCCTCTTCCGTGTTTCTCTAAACTGGTCTCTCGATCATCCTTGTTCGGTTCCTAGAAGCTTTAATTTTTTTAAGATTGCTAAATTAAAAAATTGACTTTTTGCTTCTGAATCTGGTTATTGGGCCCAGGGTGCTGTAATAGGACTTTGAGGTTTCGATAATGCGAGTCAATTAGTCTTTCCAAGGTCTTTTTGACAATGGATGGGAAACTTATTTGCCTTCTCAGTACGCTCCTGAAGTGTCACATTCAGTAGCGTACTGAGAAGGCTCACAGATGTTGGGCACTATGTAGATGGGCCGTAGGCTCGAAATGGGGCCTGAATCCTAGGATAGTCCACCGGCTCTACAGGAGCGTGATTAGACCAATACTTACTTACGCCTCAGTAGTTTGGTGGACTGCTATGGAGAAAAAGTACAACATAAGGACCATACAACAGGTTCAGAGAACATGTTGTCTTGGCATAGGCGGAGTGATGAGGACCACGCCCACTAGGGCACTGGAGACTATTCTACATATCCGACCCATTGACATACAGATTAAGTGTGAGGCATGGGAGAATGGATTGAGTATGGCAGCAGCTCATACCATCGCGATATAATCGAGGCGACGATAGGAAACCTGGAAGAGCTTTCCGATCGGATACCTAAGATGAACCTTGAAGTCGAGTGTGAGACACTGCTGCCATCGGCACAGTCTTGGATTGATGAAACCCTAGTATTGTCATCTGGAAGATCATGTTACACGGATGGATCAAAGCTAGAAGACAGAGTGGGCCTGGGGGTCTACATTAAGAACCCAGGGAGTGAGATCTGTTTTAGACTAACTGACCATAATACGGTCCTGCAGGCGGAGATCCGGGCGATCGCGGAATGCGTGAAGGGGTGTGGTGCTAACGCGAGGACGTCGAGTGTGAACATCTTTACCTACAGTAAAATTGCCATAAGGGCAATAACAACCAGGATGGTAAGGTCACGAACAGTCTTGCAGTGTAAGAAGGAGATTAACGCTTTCTTTGAGGATGGCACAATCCGCAACGTTTGGGTGCCGGGCCATAAGGGAGTAAGGGGAATTGAAAGGGCAGACGATTTGACGGTGAAGACCAGAGGACTGCCGTCAATAAACTTGGTTAACCCGAAGCCTTTCGGGTCGACGCAGTCCGAGTTAAGGGAGTGGGCGACGAATGCGCATGCAACATTGGTATCATAACGGGACACACAGGACTACGAGCTCACTTATGTAAAATTGGTGCGGCAAGTGATAACATGTGTAATGGATGCGGGGAAGATGATGAGACGTTAGAGCATTTCCTTTGTCATTGCCCGGCTTTCGCATACAGCAGATACCGGTACTTAGGTGTAGACACAATATCAGACATGAACCAACTTAGGGCAGTGGAATGAAAACAAATAAGGATTTTGTAAGTTACTCGGAATTCCTTACTTAAAATGTTCTTTTTAGAGGTTACTTCGTAGTTTTTAGAGCGCACAACAAGCCGATTACTGGCTTAGGTGTATGTCCATAGTGACATGGGGTGGATTAATATCTGCACCCTCTTTTCAACCTAATCTAACCTATTTGTCTTTTGCTCTTAGGTAGGCTCGATTTCCCCGCTTTCAGTATGGAAACCACCCTAAGCCCTCTTCTCCCCCCTGTCGAGGAAAAATCAGCTCAAGGTACGGTATGACATACGGTCCTGTACTTTGTAAAATAGCAGGCAATATGCCATCAGCCCTGTTTGCCTCTAGGATTCAAACGAATTAACCACCTAGAAGATTTGTTCATCCTTCGTCAAGTACATAGACTCCAAAATGCATTTTTTCAAACAGACATCGATTACACGACCTTCGTTTTCATACCCAGGGAAGTATGTCACAGCCAGTAGCTTGGGAGTTTCAAAGCTCCATCATCATCATCAACCATCATCTTTCAATATGCTTTCAAACGGTTTTGGGGTACTTAGATAGCACCCTGCCGAAACTGAACGATTCGTTGACCCTTTCCACTACAACTTAATAAACACAGACATATGAGGCTCTCTTGGGCGATTTCACTCCTGTATTGTCATTGTTCAGATACTACTGTACAGGTCCCAATCCTTGTAATGCTTAAATCTTTAACCCTATGTTATTGTAAAGCCTCCTCGTCTAAGCTAGCTCAGGTGTCAGTTCCATAAAACAAGCTTTGATCTTACTTTACGAACATAGAATAGCGTTCCAAGCCCCTCGATCTTTTGCGCCCATTTTTTTATTTTGCAAAGAATCTTTCTCTCAAACACTCCAAGAGAAAGATTGTTTGTAAAATATATGGACCAGATTGCGTTAATGGAGAATATAGGCGTCGTATGAACCACGAGCTGAATGAGCTGCAAATACAGCTTGTTGTTTAAAACGACGCCAATTTTCTCCATTAACGCAATCTGGCCTATATATTTTACAAAGAATTTTTCTCTTGGAGTGTTTGAGAGAAAGATTCTTTGCAAAATATATGGGCCAGATTGCGTTAATGGAGAATATAGGCGTCGTATGTACAACGAGCTGTATTTGCAGCTCATACAGCTCGTGGTTCTGGTCCATATATTTTACAAAGAATCTTTCTCTCAAACACTCCAAGCACTGCCTCGTCTGCTTTCACAAGTATCTACGACGTTAGCATAGGTACACGTATCAAAATACAACGGCTGCGTTGGCTAGGTCATGTTGTCACAATGGATGAAGAAGCCCCAGCAAAGAAGTCTTTTGAAGGCAAACACGGTGGTATATATTTTGCAAAGAATCTTTCTCTCAAACACTCCAAGCATTGACTCGTCTGCTTTCAGAAGTACCCATGCCTCAGAACCATATAACAACACGGGTAGTATCAGTATTTTGTCTTTGTCTGTGGAGAGGTGGCCTTGAGCTTTGATCTCTTATTCGAATGCGTGATTTCTGCTATCTTTTCACATATCTGCACAGTATCTGAAGCAAAATAGCATAATACACTGTACCTCTGTGTCATTTTAGGGTGCCGTATGAAACCAAAGTATACCCCTTGTTAGGCCTTGTTGTTACTTTTTCATCAAACTACCCATAATTGACTGAATCTTTCATACCTCCCACATATATTGGTAAGATTCGTCCAATGCTTATGAATATTCTCGGGGGGCATAATATCCTGATTGCTATGTAACGAGATAAATTTTTCAACAGCAACTAAAGTATTTCCCCATTGACAACATATCGTAAACAGCATCGGCAATATGACAACACTCACGCACAACACCATTCGCACAAGGCATTGAGAACGGAAAAGGAAACAGAAGCAGAAACAGCAAAAGAAACAAACAGACAGACAGACAGCCAAACATATGTTTCTTGGGTTATGCAGTGTGACTGGCTGATGTAGTAAATGCCACACGCGCCACAAAAGGATGACACAACGGTGTGTGTGTGTGTGTGTTTTCTCGCTTGGCACACGTGCTACAATGGACCCAACTCGATTCGTCTAACAATACATGTATGCTACCACCCATACATTCCTCCTTTCTGCAATACTAGTCAGCCACTGTGAGCATCGATGTTCTGTTGTTACTGTAGCTGTTGTTTGCTGCTATAACACACACACACACACACATAGAACATTATCAGCAAAGAATTCGAATGTGGCAGTTTGTTTACGATTTTCTTTTTGGCTTCGATTTGCAAGGAAAACCCAACGCAGCCAACAACAATGCTTACTGCCATTTTCTACCAAGCAAACAAACATAAACATATTTTTTTTTCCAAAGTTTCGCATCAATGCACGCAGCAAAAGAGAATTAACAACAAAAAGAAGAATGAAGCAAGAATTCTACAAGAATCGGCAGCAAGAGTAACATCCATAGCAGCAACAGCACAGCATTGGTGACGACAACGACGAAAATAACAACAATGGAATCGTAAAAACATTTACGACTATTTGGTGCATTCGATGAATGGCAAAAATAACTGTCTGATTGACTAGCGGGGATGTTGAGGCAAATAAAGGGTGATTTTTTTGAGGTTAGGATTTTCATGCATTAGTATTTGACAGATCACGTGGGATTTCAGACATGGTGTCAAAGAGAAAGATGCTCAGTATGCTTTGACATTTCATCATGAATAGACTTACTAACGAGCAACGCTTGCAAATCATTGAATTTTATTACCAAAATCAGTGTTCGGTTCGAAATGTGTTCAAATTTTGACAAATTTTGTTCAGCGATGAGGCTCATTTCTGGTTGAATGGCTACGTAAATAAGCAAAATTGCCGCATTTGGAGTGAAGAGCAACCAGAAGCCGTTCAAGAACTGCCCATGCATCCCGAAAAATGCACTGTTTGGTGTGGTTTGTACGCTGGTGGAATCATTGGACCGTATTTTTTCAAAGATGCTGTTGGACGCAACGTTACGGTGAATGAACACATTTCGAACCGAACACTGATTTTGGTAATAAAATTCAATGATTTGCAAGCGTTGCTCGTTAGTAAGTCTATTCATGATGAAATGTCAAAGCATACTGAGCATCTTTCTCTTTGACACCATGTCTGATATCCCTCGTGATCTGTCAAATACTAATGCATGAAAATCCTAACCTCAAAAAAATCACCCTTTATAATGCCAGATGGATGAATGAATGAAAGGCAAAGGAAAAGAAGTACCAACTAACCAAATGGATGAATGAATGATGGCTAGTGGGCTACGCTAGACAGAACATGATATATTCCAGGGTAATTTTCGAAAAACCATATACAGGAGAAGTATAATTTTTCACCGGTTTCTGTTCCTTAATTAATTGAGGAAGAGAAGGAATACATAAACCATATAATTGAAGATTGAATTAAGGCATAGTTTTCATGGCGGTGCATAAGTTGGGATGGCCGTGATGATGCGAAACTTCAGTATTAAAATACTGCCAAACTCTATCGGACTTTCTCCAGCAGTGGTTATCCCTTCACTATGAGAAGTTGTATAGCAGCCAGTTGGGGACTTAACCTAACTCTGGTCCTTAAGAGACCGAGCATACCATTGGCCCTTACTTACCGGACTATGCAGACGAATGTTGCGAAACCAATGGAGGGGCCATCGCACACCAAAGTCTAAGGGGTAAAAAGGACACAAGCAGAAGGTGAAAGTCTCAAACTAAAATGTCTTCCCCCTGTCCCAGGAAGGGGAAACCATACAAAAATCCGAAAACTTCCAACTGAAACCAGTAAGGAATGGCAAAAGTCGGGCGGTGCAGACTGTATTATACCCTACACCTACCCTATATGTACAATGTGGGAGCTATAACCGATTCTGAACCAATTTTGATGGACCTCGGCGAGCAAATATGTTCAAGCTGTAAAAACTACGGTTGACAAATGATAACATTATGGCAAATAACCCAAAATTTAACGAACGTATATATGGGAGCTATATCCAAATCTGAACCGATTTCAAGCAATCATCTCAGATATTGTAGTAGTCGTCGAGGAAGGTGTTGTACAAAATTTTGGGAAGATTTGTCAAACAATGCGTTTACAGTGACTCTTGGGGTGAAAATCTGGCGATATACATATATGAGAGCTATATGTAAATCTGAACCGATTTCTATGAAATTCACCAGTAATATTGAGAGTCATAAAAAAATTGCCCTGCCAAATTTCGAGAGAATCCGTTAACAAATGACCATTTTATAGCATTATTTCTGCAAATCGGCCGAATGTTATGGGAGCTATATCCAAATCTGAACCGATTTCAAGCAATCTTCTCAGATATTATGGTAGTCGTCGAGGAAGGTGTTGTACAAAATTTTGGGAAGATTGGTTAATAAATGCGCTTGCAATGGCTCTAGGAGTGAAAATCGGGCGATATATATATGAGAGCTATATGTAAATCTGAACCGATTTCTATGAATTTCCCCAGTGATGTCGAGAGAGAGTCATAAGAAAATCCTTCCTGCAAATTTCGAGAGAATCCGTTAAAAAATTACCTTTTTATTGCATTATTACTGCAAATCAGAGGAACATATATATGGGAGCTATATCCAAATCTGAAACGATTTCAAGCAATCTCCTCAGATATTGTGGTAGTCGTCGAAGAAGGTGTTGTACAAAATTTTAGGAAGATTGGTCAATAAATGCGCTTGCAGTGGCTCTAGGAGTGAAAATCGGGCGATATATATATATATATATATGAGAGCTATATGTAAATCTGAACCGATTTCTATGAAATAATGTTGAGAGTCATAAGAAAATCCTTCCTGCCAAATTTCGAGAGAATCCGTTAACAAATGACCTTTTTATTGCATTATTACTGCAAATCGGAGGAACATATATATGGGAGCTATATCCAAATCTGAACCGATTTCAAGCAATCTTCTCTGATATTGTGGTAGTCGTCGAGAAAGGTGTTGTACAAAATTTTGGGAAGATTGGTTAACAAATGCGCTTGCAATGGCTCTAGGAGTGAAAATCGGGCGATATATATATATGAGAGCTATATGTAAATCTGAACCGATTTCTATGAAGTAATGTTGAGAGTCATAAGAAAATCCTTCCTACCAAATTTCGAGAAAATCGGTTAACAAATGACCTTTTTATTGCATTATTACTGCAAATCGGATGAACATATATAAGCTATATCCAAATTTGAACCGATTTTTTCCAATTTCAATAGGTTTTGTCTCTAAGCCGAAAAACATGCCTGTACCAAATTTGTAGACGATCGGATGAAAATTGTGACCTGCAGTTTGTACACAAATTGACATGGACAGACAGACGGACGGACAGACGGACAGACGAACATAGCTAAATCGAATCAGAAAGTGATTCTGAGTCGATCGGTGTACTTTTCAATGGGTCTATATCTTTTCCTTTTGGGTGTTACAAACTAATTCACTAAGTTATAGTACCCTGTACCACAGTAGTGGTGTAGGGTATAAAAAGTTTAGGGAACATACGCAACATCTGGGGTCAACTGGGGCCTATGGAATCTGCAATGGATCTTGTTAGGGAGTTCCTGATCGAAGCCTTTCTGTAAGCATGTCCAAATCGAGTACCGCCGCTTGAGAAGAAAGGAAAGTAGACGGCTTTTCAATAAGCCAAAGGTAGAATATGAATATGAGAGAGAGGGCACGAATATAGTTAGGTCTGCGAATTTTAAAAAACTTGATAAGTATTGCAAGGAGGATTCCTGGTCAAAATTCTGTAAAGAATTGGGTGGTAAATAGTTGTTAGGCATCTATTTTCCGCAAAGAGCAATCTAAAGACTCCAGCACACCAAGTTCCATGGGGTGGGAGGACGGAAATTTACCGCCCGGACTATTTTTCAATCCTTTTCATGTCCTCAGCCATGGACATTGCCACATACCGTAATCTCTCAATCCGAAACCAACGTCGTCCATAGTTGATGAATATTCTCTGGGGGCATAATATCCTGCTTTTTGGGGTCCTCGAAGAACACCCGGCTAATCCTTGAGGACCCTCTTCGTCAATTCGCAAAAGTAGACCCATGGGACAGACTTCACTTGGGGAAGCGTACTTTTATTACCCTTTCCCTTGGGTAATGGTAGTTTTATTATCCTCTCCCTTAGGGAAGGGTAGTTTATTACCCAGAAAATTCCAGAAGACTGAATTCGTCCTTTTTACCAGAATGAGGAAGGTGTGTGTTTTAAAAGGCCCTGTCCTGAATGGAGTGGAACTACCGTCAGCACTTGGGCGTGATTCTTGACTAGAGACTAAGTTTGAGAAGAACTGTCGAAGAAAGGGTCAAAAGGAGACTGAATGCGCTCTACATCTGTGGCAACTCTATAAGAAGGAGTTGGGGCCTAAGGCCGGGGACCAATTCTCACCTGTGGTTGGTTGTATGATGTGGCACAAAGCTCTGCACAATTGCGACCTTTGGACAGAAGTGCTCCGAGAGAGGCGCTGTATGTCATTCTCGATCTTATGCCTTTGCACCTGTATATTGGGTGTACTTCAACAAAGGTTGCCATAAGACTAAGAGTGTCAGGTCGCGCCATTCCCGCGACCCCGATATAGCCTTTGCAGCTATATGTTGGTTGTTTGGCAACAAAGATCACACTGAAGGAGTCTGATACATGGCAATCCTCAAACTCAGGCCGATTCTCTGGTTTACGAGGGGATAGTGTTGCCGCGTGGTGCCATGCTCTATGCGGCGACTGATTATATACCAGGGGAGTGCTTCCTTGTTGATGGGTTGGAAGTCGTTTTCCTGTAAAACTATCTCTGGGTTGGATGCATCCCGCCCTTCCCGGGAACCTCTGTATACGCGGATGGGTTTAAATTGCATGGGACCACTGGAGCAGAAGTCTTCATTAAATTCCCTGGAATCAGGGACTCTTGTAGGCTTTTGTATGTGTGCGTCTTTCAGGCAGAGGTCTTAGCAATCCTGAAGATACAGGAGACTATGTTGATTCGGGAGTGACATCCCGATTGAATTGTCACGATATACGTGGACAGTCAGGCCGCGCTGAAGGCTCTGGTGTCGAGCCGCATGAGGTCAAACCTGGTTTGATGATGCAACGAGCTTCTTCGAATGAATCATAGAAAAGGCTGTCAGGCTTTGCTGGATTCCAGGCCAACAAAGTGTAGCGGGCAACGAAATGGCAGACGAGCTGGCCAGGAATAGATCGCTGATTGCCGCAGATCTTGTCATGGAATCAGTGGGACCTTTAATGTGCGAGCTTCTTAGTAGCGTGGACTCCTTCTACAATGAATGCGCGAATAAGGCGTGGGCTGGTGCTGCAGGTGGCAAAGGCCCTGTGGCCGAGTATTTCGCGAAACAGGACGTCGCTTATCCAGGGACTGAGACTTTGGACAGACTTAGGACTGCTAATAGGATTCCTGACTGGTCATTGAAGAGGTCGACTTCTGCAGGATTTGCGATGACGAGGAGGAGTTGGAGACGGTCGAGCACCTGTTGGATGGATGGAATGGTTCATACTCTTGGCGGTGACTTTACTTCTTCTTGTCGCATTCGTTTGTCTCAATTTTCTGTCCTGATTTGCTGTCTTGCGTCGCTTATCCAGGGACTCAGACTTAGGACTGCTAATAGGAGTCCTGACTGGTTATTGGAGAGGCAGACTTCTGCAGGATTTGCGATGACGAGGAGGAGTTGGAGAGGGTCGAGCACCTGTTCGATGGATGGAATGGTTCATACTCTCGGCGGCGACTTTACTTCTTCTTGTCGCATTCGTTAGTCTCAATTTTCTCTCCCGATTTGCTGTTTTGCGTCGCTTATCCAGGAACTCAGACTTAGGACTGCTAATAGGAGTCCTGACTGGTCATTAGAGACGCAGACTTCTGTAGGATTTGCGATGACGAGGAGGAGTTAGAGACGGTCGAGCACCTGTGGGATGGATGGATTGGTTCATACTCTTGGCGGTGACTTTTCTTCTTCTTGTCGCATTAGTTAGTCTCAATTTTCTATCCTGATTTGCTGTCTTGCTGTTTTTGTATTCTTGTGGAAGTGGAGATCCCCGCAAAGCTCCTCAACAATCTCGTTCCGATTCAAAGAAACGATTAGCGCGGGAAGATGGTGGATATTGGTATTATAAAGACGCCAATAACTCGCCTTGTCGTGTCGAGCATCATAGGCACTCAGTATTTATGCAAGAGGCGGGGCCACCCGGTTTCCCACTGAGACTCTCCGCTCGATACTGCAGATTATCCGCAGGCAAGCTTCTCTGAGTAGCAATGAACACCACACAGATCGGACTTCAGAGTACCCGCCTATGTGGTACTCACAGCTATCCCGAGGCCTGAATTGGCTAAATGGATCATACTCTCGACGGCGATTTTTTTCTTCTTGTCTTATCTGTAAGTTTCGTTTTTCTGCCCGGATTTGCTGTTTTGTATCCATCTGTGGTGTACGTTTATCTTTTTTTTCTCCATCTCCAAGGTCTCCAAGAGAAGCGGTATCCTAGTATCCGAAGATGCTTGTCGAGTGCCCTCCAACCTAACCTAACCCAACCTAAAGACAAAGTGTCTGGAGGGCGCCAAAAAACACGCAAAAGGGCTCCACTAGCGAGGGACAAAATGAAATGAAAGGACTTGGAGGCAAAGTTTGAATGTGATATCTGAATTTGGCGAAAAGCCAACCGACCGTAACTATGTGGGACTCCAATGATGGGTTCATTGAGAGTAGAAACCAGACAAGTCCTATATGACTTTAACAAGATTGTATTGGTTTGGTACCTATAAGGCATGTATTTGAAAGTAAATACTACTCACATGCTATTAATTGCATTAACTTTAGCAAATTTTCTCTATGACCAACTTTTCACACACATACCAAGGAAATCACCCAATTTGTGAAACCACTTCAGTTGTCTCAGCTTAATGCATGTCATTAGGATGAGTCAGCAAATGGGTCCTGTTGACAGAAAACATGTGTCAATTGTGTCATGAAAGGAGTTTTAATTTCTATTCAGCACTTATTTTGGCACGGTAATGAATGTCTATGCTTTACGACAACTTAGCACTTGGAGTCTAAAGTAGGCAAGTGCAAATGTGTGTCAATTTATTATTGGAGCAGTTAATGCACTACCTGAAAGTAGATGAAATGGAAGAAACTAAAGTATTGATTTCAGGGATATTATTATTTTTCTACATTATTTACATTAGGAAGGAATCGAATAGCAAAAACTAATTTCAATGATATTTTAATTCTTAAACAAATTGAATTGTAATTTGGTCCATCTAGAAAAATGACTCAAAGTTTTGGCAAATCCTAAAAAGTCATGTGGATATGAGCGAAGCGATGGTACTGAACAAGAAATTCTAGCCATCTTTTAAAACAGGACGTATACCAGTGGCTGCTATGCCTAGGTCCAAGGATTTGCCCATCAGGCGATTTCTTTACAGTAACTTTACAATAATTAAAACATTCTGCTTATCAATCAATTCTCATTGTCATTAATATCAACTCCAATTTGGTGAAAAACAACTAAAAAAGGAAAAAATTAAAAAGGAAAAAATAATAAACATTTTTGTCGTTTGAGAAAATTTCATCAAAATTTTGTCTCAGAAAAATATGTTCATAAAATAAGCAAACACATATGCTGTAACAGCAGAAAGTTTGCTGAAAATGGGATAGCGGTAATTTTTTGCTACAACAGCAAACATTTTCTGCTGTTTTAAAACGGTAAAAGTTAGAAAAAATAAAAGCGTGCTAAGTTCGTCCGGGCCGAATCTTGGGAACCCACCATCATGGATTCTGCTAAAAATTTATGCAAAAATTTAGTTGAAGGGCATAATTTTATTCTTCAAACCAAAATTCTGTTAAACCAGCACAAATTAAAGCTTCTAGGAACCGAACAAGGATGATCGAGAGATTGGTTTATATAGAAGCTATATCAGGTTATAGACTGATTTGAACCGTATTTGGCATGCATAATGTCAGCCAAATTGGACAAAAACTGCGCCTTGTAAGGACTCAAAAAGTCGAATTGGGAGGTCGGTTTATATGGGAGCTATATCAGGTTGTAGACCGATTTGGAAAATATTTGGCACAGTTGTTGGAACTTATAGCGAAACGCCACATGCTAAATTTAAGCCAAATTGAACAAAAATTACGACTTGTAAGGACTCAAAAAGTCAAATCGGGAGATCGGTTTATATGGGAGCTATATCAGGTTATAGACCGATTTGGACCGTACTTGGCACAGTTGTTGAAAATCATAACAAACCGCCACATGCTAAATTTCAGCCAAATTGAACAAAAATTACGACTTGTAAGGGCTCAAGAAGTCAAATTGGGAGATCGGTTTATATAGGAGCTATATCAGGTTATAGACCGATTTAGATTGTACTTAACAAAATTGTTGGAACTCATAACCGGAACATCACATGCAAAATTTGAGCCGAAATCGGACGAGAATTGAGGCTTCCAGGGGCTCAATAAGTCAAATCGGGATATCAGTTTTTATGGAAGCTATAGCAGGTTATTGACCGTACTTTTCACAGTTGTTGAAGTCATAACAAAACACTAATTGCAAAATTTTTGCTAAATCGGCCATAACATGTGGCGTGTAAGTGCTCAAGAAGTCAAATCGACAGATCGGTTTATATAAGAGCTATATCACGTTAAATACCAATTTGCACCGTACTTTGCATAGTTGTTGGAAGCCACAACAGAACACTACATGCAAAATTTCAAATGGGACAAAAATTGCAGCTTCCAAGGTCTTAATAAGTCAAATCGGGAGATCGCGTTATATCTAAATCTGAGCAGATATTAAGTACCTGTGCAAAATTTCAAGCGGCTAGCTCTACGCGTTCGACCGCTATCGTGATTTCAACAGACGGACATGGCTAAATCGACTCAGAACGTCGAGACGATCAAGAATATATATAGTTTTTATATTAATCCACTCCATGCCACTATGGACATACACCTAAGCCAGTAATCGGTTTGTTTTGCGCTCTGAAAACTATAAAGTAACCTCTTAGAAGAAAATTTTTAATTAAGAATTCCGTGCTACTTACAAAAGCCTTAATTGTTTTCAATACCACTCCCCGAAGTTGGGTCATGTCTGATAATGTGTCTCCACCTAAGTACCGGTATCTTTTGAACGCGAAAGCCGGGCAATGACAAAGGAAATGCTCCAAAGTCTCGTCATCTTCCCCGCATGCCCTACACATGCTATCACTTGCCGCACCGATTTTACACAAGTGAGCTCGTAGTCCTATGTGTCCCGTTATGATACCAATAACTATACTGACCTCCTTTTTACTTCCTTTCAGTAATAGCCTCGTCTTCTCACGATCTGGATTCCCCTATAGGATTTTCGCCGTCCTACCGACCGTTTCGCTGTTCCACAATATTGCTGTTCCACAACTGCTTCGACCCGAAAGGCTTCGGATTAACCAAGTTTATTGACGGCATTCATTTCCCCTTACTCCGTTATGGCCCGGCACCCCAACGATGCGGATTTTGCCATCCTCAGAGAAGGCGTTAATCTCCTTCTTACACTGCAAGACTTACCGTCCTGGTTGTTATTGCCCTTATGGCAATTTTACTGTCGGTAAAGATGTTCACACTCGACTTCCTTGCGTTAGCACCACACCACTTCCGTGATCGCTCGGATCTCCGCCTGCAGGACCGTATTATGTTCAGGAAGTCTAAAACAGATCTCATTCCCTGGGTTTTAAATGTAAACCCTCAGGCCTACTATGTCCTCTAGCTTTCATCCATTCGTGTAACATGATCTTCCAGATGGCAATACTAGGGTTACGTCAATCCAAGATGCAGATGGCAGAAGTGCCTCGCACTCGACTTCAAGTTTCATCTCAGGTATAGCATATAGTTTATCCAGTCTCTAAGGACCAGGTCCACCCAGTTCTGGTCTAAGGATTGCATCAGAGTGTCGGTCCTCACATTGTCGACCTGTTCGCAGAACAGCTTCCAGGAGGCACGTTTTGCTGCTCTGGCAATCTTATTGTAGTCCTTGAGCCGTGTGTAATACACATCCCAATAAACTTTCGCTTTTTTACTGTGCTCTGTTAAAAATGTCTGCGGAAATCTTTCCCAATATTGCAAATCTACCCGGTCATCCAGGGTTTTTCTTGGGCTGATTTTCTTTCCCGAAGAGGACAACTATCTTCGAAGGACCCCCACCAGTGCAGTCGTAATCTTGTGGTCATTTTCGTCAATGTCTTCTATGCTTGGACAATCTAATATATCTTGTCCAAGTCTTCTTCTGAGTAGCCTTCCGAATTTTGTCCAGTTGGTTTTCAACTTATTCCGGAAGCTTATCGGATTCGGCGCTGGCCGTGCTATCCTAAACCTAATGTAGCGATGGTCAGAGAAAGAGTGTTCCATGAAGACCCTCCAATCCTGAACCTCATCGATTAGATTTTCCGAGCATAACGTGACATCAAATACCTCCTCCCCAATCCCCTAGACACTTGGCCCTGAAAAAATTATCTTCATCGTTCTTTTGTCTCAAATACCATTTATTTAAACCCCATATTGCCATTGGTTTAAGTAAAGCTTATGGGATGGGGCGTCCCCCAAACACTTGGCCCCAAAATTGGTTATTAAATTAGTTTTCTAATCTCAAATACCTTTAATTTGAGCCACATATAGCCATGGTCTGGTGTTTGGTGTTTGTGATCTATTTTGGAAAAGTGGGTATCAATTTCGTGCTCTTCTCTCCAATAGCTTTCATATGAGCCCCACATTGACATGGTCGGTATATGGGGTGTCCCATTCGTGCTATACTCCCAAAGACCTTTCATTTGAGCCCCATATTGTTATGGTCGTAAATTTGTCCTCCTTGGGGAATGTTTTTGTGGAGGGACAGTCCCCCAAATACTTGGTCCCACATTTGGATATCAGATTCATATTCTACATTCAAATACTTTTTATTTAAGCCCCATATTGCCATGGTGAGTAAATAAGTCATGTTTGGGGGGAGTTTTGGTGAAACTTGGTCCCACATTTGTATATCAAATTCGTATTCTACTCCCTAATACCTTTCATTTGAGTCCCATGTTGGCATGGCTAGTAAATATGTCCAATTTGGAGGTATTTTGGGGGTTCAGTTGGTCCCCCAAACACATGGTCCGACAATTGGATATCAGATACGTTTTCTAATCTTTAATACCTTTCATTTGAGTCCCATATTGTCGTGACTGGTCTATATATATATTTTGTAGGTTTTGGGGGTGGGGCGGCCCCCCAGGTACCCCATCCGAAGCTTGGATACCAAATTTTTGTTTTTAGGTTACTATAAGAGAGCACACAAAATTTCGCTTGAATCGCACCACCCTTCTCTGAGATCTGGCGTTTCTGAAAATTAGGGTAAGGGGGAGGGTCCGCTCCCCTTTCATATATCAAAAAATGTAGTACCCTGGAAGCCGCAATTTTTGTCCGATTTAACTGAAATTTTGCATGCGATGTTCTGTTATGACTTTCAACAACTGTGCCAAGTACGGTCCAAATCGGCCTATAACCTAATAAAGCTCCCATATAAACCGATCTCCCAATTAGACTTCTTGAGCACCTGGAAGCCGCAATTTTTGACCGATTTGGCTGAAATTTTTTACGTATTATTCTGTTACGACTTCGAACAAATCTGTTAAGTACGATGCAAATCGGTCTTTAATCTGATATATCTCCCATATAAACCGATCTACCGCTTATACTTCTTGAGCCTCTGGAAGCCTCAATTTTCGTCCGATTTGGCTGAAATTTTGCATGCGGTGTTCTATAATGACTGCCAACTGTGACAAATAAGATCCAATTTAGTTTATGATATAACTGCCATATAAACCTATCTAGGGTCTTGACTTCTTGAGCGTTTAGAGTGCGCAATTCCTATCCGATTTGGCTGAAATTTTGCACGACGTGTTTTGTTATGGCTTCCAACAACTGTGTTAAGAATAGTTCAAATTTGTTCATAACCTGATATAGCTGTCATAAAAACCGTTCTGGGGTCTTGACTGCTTGAGCCTCTAGATGGCGCCATTATTATCCGATTTGGTGGAAATTTTGTACAACGGCTTTTACCAAGACCTTCAACATGCGTTTCAAATATGGTCTGAATCGGTCTATAGCCTGATACATCTCCCATATAAACCGATATACCTATTTTACTTTTTAATCCCCTAAAGGGCGCAATTCTTATTAGAATTGGCTAAAATTTTACACCATGACTTCTTCTATGGTCTCCACCATTCAGTTCAATAGCATAGCAATTCTGTTCTTTTATTATACCCACCACCGACGGATAGGGGTATATTCATTTTGTCATTCCGTTTGCAACACATCGAAATATCCATTTCCTACCCTATAAAGTATATATGTTCTTGATCAGCGTAAAAATCTAAGACGATCTAGACATGTCCGTCCGTCTGTCCGTCTGTCTGTTGAAATCACGCTACAGTCTTTAAAAATAGAGATATTGAGCTGAAACTTTGCACAAATTCTTTTTTTGTCCATAAGCAGGTGAAGTTCGAAGATGGGTTTTATCCGGCTATATCTTGATATAGCCCCCATATAGACCGATCCTCAAATTTAGGGTCTTAGGCCCATAAAAGCCACATTTATTATTCGATTTTGCTAAAATTCGGGACAGTGAATTGTCTTAGGCCCTTCGACATCCTCCGTCAATATGGCTTAGATCGGTTCAGATTTGGATATAGCTGCCATATAGACCGATCCTCAAATTTAGGGTCTTAGGCCAATATAAGCCACATTTATTATCCGATTTTGCTGAAATTTGGGACGGTGAGTTGTGTTAGGCCCTTCAACATCCTCCGTCAATTTGGCTCAGATCGGTTCACATTTGGATATAGCTGCCATATAGACCGATCCTCCGATTTAGGGTCATAGGCCTATAAAAGCTGCATTTATTATCCGATTTTGCTGAAATTTGGGACAGTGCGCTGTCTTGGGCCCTTCGACGTCCTCCGTCAATTTGGCTCAGATCGGTCCAGATTTGGATATAGCTGCCATATAGACCTTATCATTTAGCTCAAAACTTGAATCGGACTGCACTCATTGATATGTGAGAAGTTTGCCCCTGTTCATGGGCAAAATTTTTATTTATTTTGACCTTTAGGTTAGGTTAGTTTTGATTGAAAAGAGTTAATCCTCCCATGCTACTATGGACATACACCTAAGCCAGTAATCGGCTTGTTATGCGCTTTAAACACTAAAAAGTTACCTCGAAAAAATCTAAATCAGAAATTCTGTGGTACAAACAAAATCCTTAATTGTTTTCCATACCACGCCCCTAAGTCGGTTCATGTCTGGTAATGTATCCCGAACCAAGTACCGGTGTATGTTAGTGGCGAAAGACTCGCAATGATATGGGAAATGTTCCAATACCTCATCAACATCCTCACATGCGTTTCAGCTTTGCCCTCTTATCTTTTTTTTTGAAATTTTATCTTTCCCGAAGATTTCTTCTTAAAGTTAATGCTTCAACCCACTTTTTAAAGTCAATAAAAGAAAAAACAAATTCCTCCACCCTTTAGGCCGTACTCTGCAATTTTCTCTAATGATTTTCACTCTAATCAAATAGTCCCACTTTGCCACTACAATTACAATTACAGTAAACTATTGAACTCGGACGAAGTTTGGGAGCGATAACCTTCTTCATAATCTATTTACCATGTCGTTCGTGCAATTTGCCATTCCTTACGTCTTCCCATTTGCAAATTGCTATCGTTGGCTGTGGCATGTAACCGGCAATTGGACGACGTTGGCCATTTCAATCGCCAGTGGCCATAGGGTGTATGTGTGTGTGTGTGTGTGAGTTTGAGTGTATATGTTAAATATTTATAAATTGACATTTAAGAGGATATTAAGGATATCTTCAACTTCTTTCTTCAACAATGGTTGGCATGATTTTCCAATGTTACCGCAGAGCTTGGCCAAAGCCCAAAGGGTGGTAGGAAAAGTGCCCTTTATTGTCCGAATGGTCAAAATGGTAACCTACATTGAAATCTTACAAAACGTTGTTATGAGTCCTCATTACAAATGTTAAATGGTGCAAAGAAAAACGTCCCTAATGTAGGCTAAAATATTTATAAACCAATGTAGACCACATGTAAGACGAACGGGATTTACTCTTTACTGTTTACCCTTCTCCTCAATTCGTTGAATGTAATGCCTGCCATAGGTGGACTTGAGTATTGACGTCTAAGCTAAATATGTGGAAGAAGGCGTACTATCGTAAACGGTGAGCAGTGAAGTTATAAATTTTTAAAAGTCACCTGATTTGATTGGAATTTGAAATCCAGAGAGAGAATGGAAACTTTTAAGGCTGCTTTTTAATGAACCTACCTTAAGTACACAGACTTACGGAAGACTTTTCATACCCACTACCTTGGGATAACATTTGAGGAGTATTTAGACATGTTTTTATTTCTGCGACCCGACCGATGCGGGATAACTATGAGCACCACACAGGCTGGAACTTTGAGCTCCGACTTGTGTGGTGTCCATCGTTATCACGGGAAGCGGGTAGTTAGCGATTTTCGAGAGGAGAATCTCAGTGAGAAGTCAGGTAGCACTGGGTCTTAATTAAATACTGAGTGCCAATAATACTCGAGATGACAAGGCGAGTTAAGTTATTGGCGCCTCCAAAAACCAATGGCCAACATCAGCGTCTGTTCCCAGGTTAGGGGCGGCTGGTGGCGAACGTCGGATCTTGAAGCAAGCGAGGGATACATGTGCAATCCCATGCAGTTGGGGCGCAGGGCCAGTAACCCGCCTCCGGAAAACTATGCGAACTACTATGAGAAACAAAGGAAAAGTAAAAACGGACCCCCCCCCCCCCAAAACGTTGACGATCCACGCAAACGAAACAAGAACCATGATTGTGCGAATCTGCACCTGGAATGTCCGAGCTCTTTATAGAGAAGGTGCAGTATACGCGCTGGTGGATGTATTAGAGAAGTACAAGGCAGATATTACCGTCTTACAGGAAGTGCGATGGACTGTGAATGGCGTCCCTACAACACCAAACGGTGACGAACTATACTAAAGCTGCCATAACACGACGCATGAATTTGGCTGTGGATTTGTTGTTAGTCGGAGACTGAAACACCTTGTCTCCAGCTTTACTCCGGTGGATGAGAGGCTAGGCACAATCCGCATAAAAGTCAAATTCTTCAACATCAGCCTTATTTGTGCCCATCTCCCAACGGAAGAAAAAGACGAGCAGAACAAGGATATTTTCAATAGCCCCTAGAGAAAGAATATGACCGCTGGCCTGACCATGATATTAAAATCGTTGTGGGAGATTTTAATGCCAAGAAAGGGAAGGAAGACATTTTTAGTCCAATAGTCGGAAAGTTTGGCCTCCACGAGATAACGTCTGATAATAAAATGAGGCTGATAGATTTCGCCGCGCCAAAAAACATGGTAGGTAGCAGCACCAGATTTCACATGGCTGTCACGCGATCAAAACACGCGAAACCAAATTGATCACGTTGTGATAGATGGAAGGCATTCAACCAGCTTGCTATATGTACGATCGATGCGAGGAGCATATATATTCGGATCATTATCTCGTTGCATCAAAGGTTCGCACCTGTTTGAACATGGTGAGGAAAGAACGATCTGATATTGCAAGGAAGCTCGACATTGAAAAGCTGCAAATATAACAAAAGCCAGCGGCATACTCCACTCGACGGACCCAACTGCTTGATGAAAGCACTGCTTGTTCCGATGATATAATGGCGCAGTGGCAAACTATTGCCCACTCCATGGAAAATGCCGCGAACTTCGTACTTGGGTACCGGAAGCCTTCTCCAAGAAACCCATGGTACGACCAAGAGTGTCGAGATGCTACTGAAGCCAAAAATGAGGCATATAGAGCAACCCTGCAATCAGTAACAAAGCGCCAGATGAAGGAGAGGTATTGGGAGAAAAGGCGAGAGGAGAAACGTCTATTCCGCAGAAAGAAAAGGCAAATGGAAAGAAGTGAGTGTGAGCGAATTGCAATGTACCGGAATCAGAATAAAGTCCGGAAATTCTACCAAAGAATTAAACATCAAACCGATGGCTTTGGTGCAGGCACATCCTCCTGCAGAGACACTGAAGGAAATCTGGTAACTGACACAGATAACAAGCTGAGGATGTGGAAAGAACATTTTACCCAACTGCTAGTGTCCGACGACGAGGATACCACAGAACCAATCCCTGATAATGGTATAGAAAGTTTACCTCCTAGTCAGAATGTGGTCCAGGTAGCAGTGGCCCGACTAAAGAATAACAAGACAGCAGGAGCCGACGGGTTACCCGCTGAACTATTTAAGACCGGAAGCGACACGCTGATAAGGCGTATGCATCACCTAATCTGCGCAATCTGGCCAGAAGAACGCATACCCGATGATTGGAACCTCATCATACTATGTTCCGTACACAAGAAAGGAGACAAGACGGAATGTGCCAACTACAGAGGAATAAGTCTCCTCCCCATTGCATACAAGATACTCTCAAGCGTACTGTGTGAAAGATTAAAACCTAAAGTCAATGAGATAATTGGGTCCTATCAATGCGGCTTTAGACCTGGTAAATCCACCCTAGACCAGATATTCACACTGCGCCAAATCCTGGAAAAGACCCTAGAAGAACAAATCAACACCTACCATCTCTTTGTTAACTACAAAGCCGCCGAGACAGCTAGTAACTTTATCCACCTCGGCACCCCCGTAACCGAAACGAATCAAACCAGTTTTGAGATTAAGCCAAGAATAATACTGGCAAACTAAGTAAGCAGTTGGAGCCATCTGTGTAGATCGAAGTCTCATCCGCCTCAAGTACACCATTCGACCTCCATTCGATTAGATTAGACCTCGATCTACACAGTTGGCTCCAAGATGGAGTCAGGGACTGGATAGGGGGTCCACTCTGATGTACTCAATATCAGTATGACTCAGAGACAGCCGGACGAGTTTACGGTCTTTCAGACAGAGGTCTGTGCCATTGCAGTGGCCGCAAGAGAAATTCTGATAGGGGACTTTCCACCCTCAAAACTCAGTATTTATGTGGACAGTATGGCGACGCTCAAGGCCTTAGGGTCGAGCATGGTGAGGTCGAGATGCGTTGCGGATTCTTTGGAATCCCTGGATAGACACTGGGCCCACGATGTGACGCTGACATGAGGGAATTCCAGGAAATGAGAGGGCGGATGAATACGCAAGGAGGGGTTCGTCTGCGCCGGGTGGACGAGTCATCGGTCTTGCCTACGTGCCATTTGTAGAGCTTCTAAACGCTGTAGATGAGATGGCCAAGGCGTCGTCGGTGGCGAGGTGGGACTCGGCGGATTGTTGCCGGACTGCAAAGCCGCTATGGCCAGTAATCGACCATAGGAGGACGAGGGAGTTGCTGGCGTTCGATAAAAAGTCCATGAGAACCTTAACAGGGGTCATAACCGGACCATGTGTCATAGTCCTTCGATAAAAAGTCCATGAAAACCTTGACAGGGGTCATAACCGGACCATGTGCCATAGGCCGCATGGTAGCGCACATGGGGATACCGCACTATGACTTCTGTAGGAGTTGCCTCGATGAGGATGAGGAGGAGACTATTAAGCACTTGATGTGTTCTTGTCTCTCCTTTCTAAGGAGCCGTTTCTTCAGTGATTTGTGTGACCTTGCGAACGTACCTCTAGTATGTCTCCTGAGGTTTGTTGAGGGAACAGGATGGTTCCGACGGGGGGCCACAAGGTAGGTAGATCCGTACTTGCGTAGGGACTGGCGTTTCTTCACCCCCCGCTCGGGTTCTCCACTCCTCCTGTCTTTCTTTCTTTTATTCGTGTATAACCTCTAGTCCGAGGTCTCATATCTTCTTTCTCTTCCCCTTCTCTCTAGGGTAGCACAATGGGCCAAACTGGCCTCCGAGTGAACTCACCTTTGGTGGGCAACCCATTCATTCATTCGAAGTCCTACCGTTAACACTACCTCAAGCATTCCGTGATCGCCTGGATAGCCGCCTGCAGGACCGTATTATGGTCAGGCAGTCGAAAACAGATGTCAGTCCCTGGTTTCTCAGTGTAGACGCCTAAGGCCAGTCTGTCCTCTAGCTTTGGTGTGTCTGTGTATTATGGACTTCCGGATGGCAATGCCAGAGTTCTGCCAATGCAAGACTATGCCATTGGTAGCAGTGCCTCAAGTATCGTTTTAGGTATGACACCATACCAGAACTGTAACACCATGCAGCCTCTGGCGCAGACCCTAAGCTTAATCAAATCAGATGGCCCACCCACACATGGCCTGTCGTATCCCATTTCTGAATTTTCCCCCCTCTTTTGATCCAGTAAGGGGATTATCCTGTTTTTAGCAATCCACCAGAAATCCGCAGGTCTTCGAAGCAGATGGAATTTAGTCCGAATTCAGCATGTCCCCGCTTCAGATTAGCCTCATTCAATATACCAGTCTTCCAGTCAATGGTTGAAAAATTGGGATTGCAGTCCTTTAGTCCCCGGAATATGGATTCGAGATCGGAGGGATTCTATGGTAGCCTTATGTATGCATAGGATTCTTTGGAAGCCTTCATATGCATAGGGTTCTGGGTCTGAGTCGAGTAGGTCTGACTGGGCAGTTAAACAGGTGACGTGTATCATGCGGTCCCTGTGTTTGCGATGTCCTCAAATACTTTGGCATGGCTGACCGTGTCGAATGCCTTCGATAAGTCCACGAGGACAGTCCTATCACATGGCTTGGGCTGGTTGAAGCCACAACAAATTTGTGCGGTCTTCGGAATCCATGTTGATGCTCGGCGAATGGAAATTTTCCTACGAGGCTCGGGAGGAGTAATGCCTCATGCGTCTTTGCCACTGGTGAGAGAAGGGAGATCGGTCTGTACGACTCCCTCAAAATCGGATATTTTTCAGGTTTCAGTAGCGGGATCACTCTGCCCATTTTCCAGACATCGGGAACTATAAGAGTGTTCAAAGGCAGCGTGAGGACAGTAGTAAGGTACTCAACTCCAGGTAAATCCAGATTCTTCATCACCAATGTTGAGATTACGTTGGGGCCCAACACCTTGGATGGTTTGGCGCCACGGATAACATTCGTAACTTCACCCACGGTAAATTGTGATGGCTGTTCATCGGCTCGGACACCACGAATACGGCGAATGGCTCTCCTCCTTGCCCTTTCACTTTCGGGGTGAACAATAAACTGACGGTTGAACAACCTGACGCATCTCTTCAGATCAGTCACGGTTATTTTGCCAAAAGTGACTGAGGTCCTATCGTCCCGTCTACCGGGGTTCGAGAGTGACTGAACAGTATGGACCCCACTAACCCCAGAATCCACTAACCCCGGGTTGCCTACACCTGGTTGCCTACACCTGGGGTTAGTGGGGTCCATACCACACATCCCACCATGCTCGTCTGCGAGTACCACTTCCTGCACCGGAAAATTGGCCCGCACTTGGGGTATTCGACCGGCTGGTATAAAACGAGCAGCTGCTGCGCTAATGATGTCTCGGAATTTCCTCTCGGCCACCAGCACATAAGGAGGGGGGTGGCAGTTCACTGAAGCGGCGATTGGTATATTCTCTGAGGCCAGCCCAATCGGTCTTCTTCTGATTGATAAACGTCCGGCGCTCAGAGGTTATGAAGTCGGGTGGTCGGTCGATGGTGAGAATTATGGGGAGGTGGTCTGACCCCAAAGAGATGACGGCTTGCCAGGATACGTCACTCAGGAGATCAAGGGATGCAATGGAAATGTCTGGCGAGCTGCTGCACTTCCTCTTAATTCTAGTGGGGGCATCCTCATTCACCGTGCAAAACGTGGAGCTTTCAATTTGCTCTGCCAAAGCTATGCCACGCTGGTCGTTACCTAGAAGAGAATGCCATGAATTGTGATGCACATTAAAGTCCCCTAGAACCAGACGATTATGGCCAGATAGTAACCCGACATTTATGTCGGTGCTGTTAACTTGGCCATTAATTGGGACACAAGCTACCAACTGGCGGTATGTACACGTTGTATAGCTCTATCTCGGCAGTACCGGACTTGACTGCTATCCCCATGCACTCCATGTAGGGGTCACTAGCGCCAGGCGCAGGCGAGATGAGTCTATATTGCACGGAATGGTGTATCACGAAGGGCAATCCCCCGCCTCCATTCCATGGGGGATCCTTACGTAGCACATTGTATCCGTGACAACTGTGCATGTTGCAGGTGTTGGTCAGCTTTGGACCGCTGCGACCAATATATCTTTCCGACTCATGAAATCCACAATATCATCGATCTTGCCACGGATGCGGTTGCAGTTTAGCTATAAAAATTATACATTTCCTGGCACTGACCTGGCAATATTTGGGCTGGGATGCTGCCGTTGCATGTATTGCCTTACGGGAGAGGTCAGGGGGGTCACATAGTCCGACTACGAGGACGCAGAAGACTACGATGACGATGCTTGTGACCCACTGGTGGCTATGTTCGCACAGCACCTTGCAACATATCGAGTATGATCATACTCCCGCATTAAATTGAGGCCAGAGCAAGATCGGAAATGTACCTACTCCATGCACCGGTTACAGCTCACCGACACCGACCAATGATGGAGGCGGTTCTGGCAAACCGAACAGAACCAGGGTTCGGGGTTCTTTTCAATCCCGGCACGGACCAGAAGCGTGCGGAGAAAGCACTCCGGGATGTGCCTCTTCCATGACGAAAATAGACGAACACATACACTGAGGTGGCAGCCCTTGCCGATGAGGGTTGCATCGGGTCAAACCGGTGCGTACAACCGGCTGCCATGGGATCGGGCAAATGTTCTTGTACCCTCATTGCTATTGTTTGTCTTATTTTTCTTGGGAATGACTGATGTACCTTTGTCGGCTTCGAAAAAGGAGCGTCCGGAGTAGTTTGGCTGTTATGAGAGCTCGATTGGCCTATGTTTTTGGCATGACCCAGGAAAATGGCAGGTATGCAATTAGGTCGTTTTTGCCTAGAAGACCAGATCTCCGTCAAATGTCTTAGCAGACCCATTCTTAGATAATTCAATTATGCGGACTTATTGTAGCAGTCGCCGGCTGTTGGCTCTTTTGATTGGTCCCATCTGACCATCATATCACCGGTTTAGGACCACCAGGGATAATCGTGTTGAACGTGTTCCTTAACTTACCCCAATCCCCTGACCTTTTAAATATGAGGCACTACATCTACAGTATTTTTTACTAAGGCCAAAGTTAATGCAACGATGGCCATCAAAGACTTGTTATACCCACCACCGAAGGATGGGGGTATATTCATTTTGTCATTCCGTTTGCAACACATCGAAATATCCATTTCGTACCCTATAAAGTATATATATTCTTGATCAGCGTAAAAATCTAAGACGATCCAGACATGTCCGTCCGTCTGTCTGTTGAAATCACGCTACAGTCTTCAAAAATTGAGATATTGAGCTGAAACTTTGCACAGATTCTTTTTTTGTCCATAAGCAGGTTAAGTTCGAAGATGGGCCAAATCGGACTATATCTAGATATAGTCCCCATATAGACCGATCCTCCGATTTAGGGTCTTAGACCCATAAAAGCCGCATTTATTATCCGATTTTGCTGCAATTTGGGACAGTGAGTTGTTTTACGCTCTTCGACATCTTTCGCCAATTTGGATCGGTCAAGATTTGGATATAGCTGCCATATAAACCGATCCTCCGATTTAGGGTCTTAGACCCATAAAAGCCACATTTATTATCCGATTTTGCTAAAATTTGGGACAGTGAGTTGTCTTACGCCCTTCGACATCTTTCGCCAATTTGGCTCAGATCGGTCCAGATTTGGATATAGCTGCCATATAGACCGATCCTCCGATTTAGGGTCTTAGACCCATAAAAGCCACATTTATTATCCGATTTTGCTGAAATTTGGGACAGTGAGTTGTCTTAGGCCCTTCGACATCCTTCGCCAATTTGGTCCAGATCGGTCCAGTTTTGGATATAGCTGCCATATAGACCGATCCTCCGATTTAGGGTTTTAGACCCATAAAAGCCACATTTATTATCCGATTTGGCTGAAATTTGGGACAGTGAGTTGTCTTAGGCCCTTCAACATCCTTCGCCAATTTGGCCCAGATCGGTCCAGTTTTGGATATAGCTGCCATATAGACCGATCCTCCGATTTAGGGTCTTAGACCCATAAAAGCCACATTTATTATCCGATTTTGCTGAAATTTGGGACAGTGAGTTGTCTTAGGCCCATCGACATCCTTCGCCAATTTGGCCCAGATCGGTCCAGTTCTGGGTATAGCTGCTATATAGACCGATCCTCCGATTTAGGGTCTTAGACGCATAAAAGCCACATTTATTATCCGATTTTGCTGAAATTTGGGACAGTGAGTTGTCTTACGCCCTTCGACATCTTTCGCCAATTTGGCCAGATCGGTCCAGTTCTGGGTATAGCTGCTATATAGACCGATCCTCCGATTTAGGGTCTTAGACCCATAAAAGCCACATTTATTATCCGATTTTGCTGAAATTTGGGACGCGCTTCGACATGTACCCGCAACTTGCTCGAATTCGGTCCAGATTTGGATATAGCTGCCATATAGACCCATATCTCGATGAAAAACCTTGGCCCAAAAAAAGGCGCTTTTATAATCCGATTTCACTGAAATTTGACACAGTGACGTATGCTAGGCTTTTCGACGTCCGTGTCGTTTATGCTTCAGAGCGGTTTATTTTTAGATATAGCTACTTAAAAGAGCAAAATTTTTGTTTTACACAGTTGAACAATGACTTGTACTTATTAGTATTTGGTCCAAATCGGAACATATTTCTATACAGCTGCTAGGGGTCATAAGGTATACATTTTACACCGGATTTGACGAAAGGTGGTTTATATATATACCCGAGGTGGTGGGTATCCAAAGTTCGGCCCGGCCGAACTTAACGCCTTTTTACTTGTTTTTAGGATCATTTAATGATGAAATACTGATCAACATATTGAGGATGACCTTACATTCCTGCCTCACTTGTACTTAGATTCAAAATTAGTTTCATGCAACATTAAAATGTCAAGGCTCACGGCAAGAATGAGTTAAATTTCAATTTTCATGGGTGCTCCTGCTGAAGTGTTAGCATAATTCTGACATAAGGCACATGGCATGGCCTCTACTGAAGTGAAATTGCTTTTTGTGGCTAAGACTTGAGAGAACGAATGAGAAAAGCCACCTACTACTACTCCATTTGAAGAAGGTAACATCAAATAAAACAGCAATGTCAAGCATAGTAGAAGCAAAAGCAGGAGTAGGAGTATCAGAAGCAACAGCAGCAGGTTACCAGATTTCATTTCAATTTTGTTTTGTTTTCGGCCTTAGCCGAGTGCGATTGCGAGTATGTATGTGTGTGTGTGTGTGTGTGTGTGTATGACGATAATGAAAATGCCGCTTGCTGTGACTGTAATCATTGTTACTGAAGTCATAAAAGTCATTTCATTTTGGTTTTAATGTCATTTTCCACAGCCCAAACCCCACCCAACACCCAACACCCAACATCCAGAAAAGCTGAATGAGGGAAGGCTTGAATGTACGAGCGAACGAATGACTTGAAAGGCCCACAACAAAGTGGCTTGACCTACCTCTTATACACTGAAGGGCTTTTTGGCAAAAGATTCCCGGGAAGCCTTTGCTGAATTGACTCCCATGAAGCCGAAATGTTTTTGTTTGGCAAAATGATGAGGCAATAAATAAGATTTGTTAGGCTTAAAACGAAATTGAGGTCTTAAAGTATTTTTGCCATTGACAGCAAGCCACCAAAAATATAATTTCATTCGTTTAAGGTATACAAAAGCCCGTTGATTGTGATTATTTATGTATTTTTGTTATACACTAAGGAAATTCACAACATTTTATTAAATGTGAGTGTGTGGGGAGTTATGTACTTGGGAGTCATTGTGGCGCCCAGTCGAAATTCCCTAATGGTCAACTAACACGAACATGGGTAAATTCGGGATTGGATCACATATACTGCACTTACATATACTTCATGGAAGGCTGGAGATTTCAATGTCCACAACTCCTCCTGGCTTTCTTGCACCTCTTGGTAACCCCGATTACTGCATTGTTTAAGCATCCTTTTCGTAGCGGTCTATATTTTTATACGAAAAAGCACGTTGGGCTGAGCTCAATGGAATCTTTCAGCATTTTAAATGGAAATTATGTTTTCTAGATGACGATATAAATGCTACTGTTGAAATGATTGAGAAGATAATTTTATATGGAATGAGGACATTTATTCCAGTTAAGACCATAACGGCTAAATCAGACGACAAAAGTTGGTTTAACCAGACATGCAGAGATGCTGTCAGATCAAAAGAGGTGGCATTCAGGAACTGGCGCTTGGATAAAAATGCCAATACTGAACTGCTGCGCAAGCAGGCAAGATCTTCGTGTGCCAATGTTCTTAGGCGCGAAAAATTTGTATACCAACAGCGTCTGTGTACTAAAATGCTTGCTTTTACACGAGGCAGTAAGAGCTTTAGGTGAATCGTAGTAGTAAAGGGTAGTTCTTCATCCATTCGATCACTGACCCGGTTGATAGGGCTAACCTGTTGGCTGATGTATTTGCAGGGAACTCGTCCCTGCCGGATAGCAATCAACCACTCCCCTCAATTGAATTGAATCAATGTGTCTGGCGTCATACCCCAGATATTTTTTGGAACTCGTGCAGTTAAAATGGTTCATGAGAATCTAGACGTAAATAAATCCCCGGGCCCGGATGGCATATCAACACTTGTCTTGCGCAGATGTTCTTTGACGCTTGCTTGTCCATTACGCAACCTTTTCAACATAGCCTACCATGCGGCAGTCTTCCCAGCCCGTTGGAAGGTTTCGAACGTTCAGCCAATACCCAAGAAGGGTGAGACAAACTACCCTGCGAGTTATTGGCCAATTGCGCTCTCTCCAAGGTTATGGAATGATGGTTAATCACCATCTTGTGACAATCCCATGGCAGACGGTTGTACATACCGGATTGGCCCGATGGAGTTCTTCATTGGCAAGGGCTGCCGCCTCAGTGTATAACATACTGCTACAACAACATCAACAACAACCATCATGTGAGGTTTTTAGAGTCTAATGGCCTTCTTAGCGACCAACGCTCTACGGGCGACCTCATTGCACTACTGTCGGAATGTTGGATTCGCTCAATCCACCAGTTTGGTGAGAGTAAGGTTGTGGCCCTGGATATCTCCAAGGCATTTGATATGGTATGTTACGGTGCACTACTATCAAAGCTTGTCGCATTTGGTGTCGTTAATGGCTTCGTTCGATTTATTTCGAGCCTTTTCGAGTCGTTGTAGATGGGTTCTCATCCAATGAGCATAAATTGATCTTAGGTGTACCCCAGGGCTCTGTTCTTTCTCCTTCACTTTTTCTAATTTTCATCAACCATCTGTTGGGTGAGACATCGAATCCGTTCTACTCATTTGCGGATGACAGTAATCTCTGTCATTCGCACTCATTCGACCATAGGCCGATTCTTCGAGAGATTTGGGACAAGAGGCGGATTATGGATGATACACTCTGCCAGGATTTGCTGGTCATTTCTGAGTGGGGTCGAATGAATCGAGTAGGTTTTAATGCACGGAAGACCCAGTGCTGCTTGTTGTTACACAAAAGATTCGCTGACCCATTACGATCATCTTTGTATTTACGGTATAGATGTTGAGCAATCAGAGGCTCTTGATGTTCTGGGAATGAAAATATAAAGTGATGTTCGTTGGGCTAAACATGCATTTGAAGTGTCGAATGAAGCATTCAAGTGTTTAGGCTTCCTTAAACGGTGTAAAATTACTTCACTTCGTCTGATCCAACTCTATTGCCTCTCTTGAACACCGTCGCAATTTGGGTTATTTGCCGCTGTTCTGTCGGTACTTTCATGGTGTGTGTTCGTCTTCTTATTCCTGATATAAGGATGTCAGTTATACTAGACATTCCAGGAACTCACACCCGCTTGTTAGTGATTGGCCAGCGGACCACACAATCCATTGTAGAGAGAATTCTTATTTCGCCTGAACCTTTCGTATGTGGAATCGACTTCCGGCTAATGTTTTTCCCACCCACTTTGACAGCCGTAGATTTAAGACAAATGTCAATAAACACTACATCCTTTTCCATCATGACGGACACAATGACTCAGACGTCTGTTCTAGCCAATGACAACAAAGCAGTAGACCTCTTCAAGCCTGGATTTGGCCACATAGTTTTGGATTGCTCACAGCCCCCTTTTTGTGACCATCTATCATTTGTTGTCCTTCGGGACTGGTCCTGAAAACTTAGCTTACGTGTCGCTAGAGGCATAGTCTCGCAAGCTCAACCGCTTTACAATTCCCTGGGATATCTCTGTGGTCCGGCACCCAGAACAGGTGAATTTTGAACTGTTCAGCCATCTCGTTGAGATATCTGCGACAGTCGAGGGCGGTTTTTGCCCCGAGGCTACATGTAGCATTAAATTCTGTGCATCAAATAGTATCGTCCTCAGTGTGATCCTCTAAGAAGCCCTCCTTTGTATTCGGTTTAGTATTGAACAGAAGGTGGACTTTTAAAGCGCCGTCCACCAGACCACAACACCATATAGCATTATAGATCTGACAATTGAAGTATATACCCAATGTATGACGCGCGGTGTAAACCACCAACTTTTGTCAATAGCTCTCTTGCAGGTGTATAGGGCAAGAGTGGCCTTTCTTGTCCTTTCCAAAATGTTGGATTTGATGTTCAATTTCCTGTTCAGCAAAACACCCATGTATTTTGCGCTTTCTGCAAATGGAACATTCGCTCCACCAAAGGAGACAGGTTCCACTGTAGGTGACTTATATCTCCTGTTGAAAAGATCTACTTCTGTCTTTCACGGATTTATACCTAGACCACTTTTGGTAGCCCACTTTGCTGTTGCATCTAGAGCTTCCTGATGTATATCTCTTTGAGTGCTGGGAAACTTTTCCCTAACCGCAATTTGCCACGTCATCAGCATACGCGACCACTTTTACGCCTTTTTCTTCCAGAGGCAATAATATGTTGTTAAAGGCTTTATTCCAAAGTACGACTAAGACTACATTTAAGTCAATCTAGCCATGTCGGTCCGTCTGTCCGTCCGTCTGTCGAAAGTACTCTAACTTTCGAAAGAGTAAAGCTAGACGCTTGAAATTTTCCACAAATACTTCATTTTAGTGTAAGTTGGTTGGGATTGTAAATGGGCCAAATCGGTCTGTGTTTTGATATAGCTACCATATAAACCGGTCTTGGGTCTTGACTTCTTGAGTATCTAGAGAATCTAGAGGGCGCAATTCTTATTCAATTTGGCTGAGATTTTGCACGTGGTGTTTTGGTATCACTTCCAACAACTGTATTAAGTCTGGTTCAAATCGGCCCCATAACCAGATATAGCTGCCATATAAACCGCTCTTGGAACCCGACTTCTTAAGCCAATAGAGGGCGCAATTCTCACCCGATTTGGCTGAAATTTTACATGAAGTTGTTTGTTATGACTTTCAACAACTGTTTCAAATATGGTCTAATCTGTCCATAACCTGATATAGCTGCCACATAAACCGATCTTGCATCTTGACTTCTTGAGCTACTAGAGGTCGCAATTCCTATCTGATTTGGCTGAAATTTAGCTTGAAATATTTTATTATGACTTCCAACTACTGGGATAAATATGGTTCACAGCGGTACTTAACCTGATATAGCTGCCATATAAACCAATCTGGAATCTTGACTTCTTAAGCCTCTAGAGGGCGCAATTTCTATCCAATTTTGCTGAAATTTTGTACAACGGCTTCTCCCATGATCTTCAACATACGTTTTCAATATGGTCTTAATCGATATATAGCCTGATACAGCTTCAATATAAACCGGTCTTCCGATTATGCTTCTTGAGCCCCTACAAGGCGCAATTCTTATCGGAATGAATTGAAATATTACCCAATGACTTATGGTCCGAATCGGATTATAAATTGATATATCTCCCACATATCTGCCTTTATTCTTTGTTTGCCTAAAAAGAGATACCACGCAAAGAACTCGATAAATGCGATCCATGGTGGAGGGTATATAAGATTCAGCCCGGCCGAACTTAGCACGCTCTTACTTGTCATTAAGTTTTCTTGTACTAGGACCAAACAAAAGAGCCAACAACGACTGCCGTGATAAGTCCGCATAACTGTTTACTCTCCGCAGACATCTAAATGGCAGGCATGCAATTTTCTGCCATAAACATAAGCCAATCTGGCTCGGGGAACAGCCAGGCCGCTCCGTACGCATTCTTTCCTAAGTAGGCAATGGTTCAGCAGTCAGTCCTAAAAGACCTAAGACGAAGAATAGCAATGTGGGTCCAAAAACATTTGCTGATGTGGCTAAGGATGGCTTGGTGATGGCGGCTATTAACAAGGGTGTAGGAAAGAGCTGCATACCTAAGAACATTGGCGAGGTTTTGCCGGCGGCAGCATTGGATTAAGTCAAGAAGAATGATATTCTTTCCGAGCATGTGCATGGATATCAGAAAATCTTTCCAATCCCGAAAACATACTCGGGAAACTAAAGGATTGCAATCCCAATATTTTAACCATTGACCAGAAGATTGGCATATCTAATGAGACTCATGGGAACCAGAGACATGCTGTATTTGCCAATAAACTCCAGCTACATCGAAGCTCTCAACAAGAATTGTGTCCTACTTAACCTCGGTTAAAAGAGGACGGAAAATTCTAAAATGGGACATCTGGTTAGATAAGGTTTAAGGTCTGCGCCAGCAGGATAGGATGGGATTCAGTAGGTACTTCGACAGCAGCGGCTGGGAACGCATCTAAGGGGGAATCGCCCTCATCGCAAGTGTCTAGCGCCCTCAATGAAATTTTGTCTTAAGAGAAAATTTCACTGAAGTTTAGTCTTTGGTGAAAATTTTAGTGAAATTTTGACTTTAGAGAAAATTTCATGGAAATTTTGTCTTTAGAGAAAATTTCACTGAAATTTTGTCTTAAGAGAAAATTTCACTGAAATTTTGTCTTTAGAGAAAATTTCACTGAAATATTGACTTTAGAGAAAATTTTGCTAAAATTTTGTCTGTTGGGAAATTTCAGAAATTTTATCTTTAGACAAAATTTTGTCTGTAGGGAAATTTCACTGAAATTTTGTCTTTAGAGAAAATTTCATTGAAATTTTGTCTTTAGAGAAAATTTCACTGAAATTTTGTCTTTAGAGAAAATTTCACTGAAAATTTGTCTTTAGAGAAAATTTCATGGAATTTTTGTCTTTGGAGAAAATTTCATGGAAATTTTGCCTTTAGAGAAAATTTCACTAAAATTTTGTCGTTAGAGAAAATTTCGCTGAAATATTGTCTTTAAAGAAAATTTCGCTGAAATTTTGTTTTTAAAGAAAATTTCGCTGAAATTTTGTCTTTAAAGAAAATTTCGCTGAAATTTTGTCTTTGGAAAAAATTGCGCTGAAATTTTGTCTTTGGAGAAAATTTCACTGAAATTTTGTCTTTAGAGAAAATTTCACTGGAATTTTGTCTTTAGAGAATTTCACTGGAATTTTGCCTTTAGAGAAAATTTCACTGGAATTTTGTCTTTAGAGAAAATTTCACTGGAATTTTGTCTTTAGAGAAAATTTCACTGGAATTTTGTCTTTAGAGAAAATTTCACTGGAATTTTGTCTTTAGAGAAAATTTCACTGGAATTTTGTCTTTAGAGAAAATTTCACTGGAATTTTGTCTTTAGAGAAAATTTCACTGGAATTTTGTCTTTAGAGAAAATTTCACTAGAATTTTGTCTTTAGAGAAAATTTCACTGAAATTTTGTATTTAGAGAAAATTTCACTGAAATTTTGTTTTTAGAGAAAATTTCATTGAAATTTTGTCTTTAGAGAAAATTTTACGGAAATTTTGTATTTAGAGAAAATTTCACTGAAATTTTGTCTTTAGAGTAAATTTCACTGACATTATGTCTTTAGCGAAAAATTTCACTGACATTTTGTCTTTAGAGAAAATTTCACTGAAATTTTGTCTTTAGAGAAAATTTTACTGAAATTTTGTCTTTAGAGAAAATTTCACTGAAATTTTGTCTTTAGGTAAAATTTCACTGACATTTTGTCTTTAGCGAAAAATTTCACTGAAATTTTGCCTTTAGAGAAAATTTCATTGAAATTTTGTCTTTAGAGAAAATTTCACTGAAATTTTGTCTTTAGGTAAAATTTCACTGAAATTTTGTCTTTAGGTAAAATTTCACTGAAATTTTGTCTTTAGAGAAAATTTCACTGAAATTTTGTCTTTAGAGAAAATTACACACAAATTTTGTCTCTAGAGAAAATTACACACAAATTTTGTCTCTAGAGAAAATTTCACTGAAATTTTGTCTTTAGAGAAAATTTCACACAAATTTTGTCTCTAGAGAAAATTTCACTGAAATTTTGTCTTTAGAGAAAATTTCACTGAAATTTTGTCTTTAGAGAAAATTTCACTGAAATTTTGTCTTTAGGTAAAATTTCACTGAAATTTTGTCTTTAGAGAAAATTTCACAGAAATTTTGTCTTTAGAGAAAATTTCACTGAAATTTTGTCTTTAGAGAAAATTTCACTGAAATTTTGTCTTTAGAGAAAATTTCACTGAAATTTTGTCTTTAGAGAAAATTTCACTGAAATTTTGTCTTTAGAGAAAATTTCACTGAAATTTTGTTTTTAGAGAAAATTTCACTGAAATTTTGTCTTTAGAGAAAATTTCACTGAAATTTTGTCTTTAGAGAAAATTTCACTGAAATTTTGTCTTTAGAGAAAATTTCACTGAAATTTTGTCTTTAGAGAAAATTTCACTGAAATTTTGTCTTTAGAGAAAATTTCACTGAAATTTTGTCTTTAGGTAAAATTTCACTGAAATTTTATCTTTAGAAAAAATTTCGCTGAAATTGTGCCTTTAGAGAAAATTTCACTGAAATTTTGTCTTTAGAGAAAATTTCACTGAAATTTTGTCTTTAGAGAAAATTTCACTGAAATTTTGTCTTTAGAGAAAATTTCACTGAAATTTTGTCTTTAGAGAAAATTTCACTGAAATTTCACTGGAATTTTGTCTTTAGAGAAAATTTCACTAGGATTTTGTCTTTAGAGAAAATTTCACTGAAATTTATATAGCCGAGTCCGAACGGCGTGCCGCAGTGCGACACCTCTTAGGAGAAAAGTTTTACATGGCATAGTACCTCACAAATGTTGCCAGCATTAGGAGGGAAAAACCACTTTGGAGAAAATTTTTGCTGAATCTTTATCATCGGAGAAAACTTGATTAACATTTTTTCTTAAGAGAAAATTTCGCTAAATTTTTTCTTAAGAGAAAATTTCACCAATTTTTTTTTTTTTTTGAGAAAATTACACTGACATTTTGCTTTTGAAGAAAATTTTCCTGAAAGAGTGTCCTTAGAGAAAATTTCACTGAAATGTTGTTTTTGAAAAAAATTCGCTGAAATATTGGAAATTTCGCTAAAAATCTTTTCATTGCGGTTGTAGTATACAAATTTTATTTAATTCAAATGTCCTTAGTTATACTGACTAGCTGAATAGGGTTTATCCAGACATTGTTGGGGTCAACTGCAGAACGTAGACACAAGATTGCCCTATGCCCATAAAATATTAGTCAAAAGTCATTAAACTTGACATTAATATACACACACACATACATATGGTCTGCTGAAAATGTAGTGGGCGGCTTTATTCCCTTCTTTATGTTCATTATGCACATTTCAACGAATCACACCAAATGCCAAGACATTCGACCAAGTCATTGGCATACGGAATTAACAATTAGTTTGCAGTCAGATTGGCTGCTCTTGCCTTCCCACGCTGATAGTAGTTTCCTTGGATCGCAACTATTTCCCTTGGTTTTATTTTATGACCATGACTTTTGGATATCCATATTCGTAGGACTTCCGCTAAAGCGCATCACCGTTGGATCCATCCGCTTTTATGTGGCTTGTTTGATTTTATTGTTATTCCTGGACTTGTTTCTCCCTCCATCACTTGCCGCCTTACCTCATACTGCTCTGCGTCTCGTCTGGATGCGCTTGGGATGTCAATTGAAAATGGTCATAAAGCTGACATGGAAGATGCTTAAGTGCGGTCATTGTATTTTGTATTGTGTTTGGCTTCATTGTTTCTTTATTTAAACGACGATTTATTTGCAATATGTTTGGGGATTTCGTTTATTACCGGGAGCGAAGAGATTAGGCTAAACTTGAATTAAAGGAGAATGAAGAAAGAGACCAACAATATAAGGAAATATACTTAAATTTTTGGTGTAACAAAATTTGCCAAATCTAAATTTGGGGAATTTAGTAAACAGAGATTTAAAGCAACGGAAAGTTAATCAAACGGTATATAGGCGATATGGGTAAGTAGAGTAGACATTTTGTAGAACTAGCTGAACCGGGGCCACATCTCTACTCCCCTAAAAGGAGAGTTCTCGCGAAGGTTCGTCTGGCCTATTGTGATTCCCTTGTAAGAAAAAGGAAGTTGATGATGAGCAAGTTTAAGTCTCCCGCTCCGCTCCGAAGGGATGAATAAAGAGCAAGGAGGAGGCCACCGTAGCGCATAGGTTAGCATGTCCGCCTATGACGATGAACGCCTGGGTTCAGCGTCATAGGCGTCCCTTCTATACCAAAAAAGGATGTGGAAATTGCGGAGGACATACACATAATGCTTAAGGGGATCACGAAGGCCCTGATTGACACGCTTGTATCAACATGTCCTATTGCCAAGCCAGGAAGGAAACAGCAAACGCCATGGTGGACCCCAGAACTGGTGTGTCTAAGAATGGACTTCACTCTTCGACAGGGTGAACGCCATAAGGGCACCACACCATTGGGACGTCTATTAGGTTGAGCTAAGGAAATACAAGGGCGAGCTGAGATAGGCTTAGAACAAATCCTGGCAGGAATTCTGCAGCTCCGTTAAGGATACATCTGAGGCCTGTCCTTGAGGCCTTTTATGGTGGAATATATTCAGAAGTCACAAAATGAATGGACAATGTCTAGTGAAGAAACACTAGAACTACTCGTTGATACACATTTCCCGGGAAATTCTCCAACGGACAACATGGCGCCAGAAGAGGTTGTCAGAGTGGTATGCAATCGTCGGAGGCCATTAGGGAAATTGTGTCTAAGCCGAAAATCCTTTGGCCGATAAGAAGTTTCGACTCCTTTAAGTTGCCAGGCCCTGATGATGTATCACCGGTTGAATTACAAGCTGTGTCTGCTGGACTGGTTCCCTGGCTTAGGGAGATATATTCTGGGATGGAGGGACACGAAGGTCATTTTACTTTCCGAAAGCAGGAAAACCCTACCACACGAAGGCGAAAGATTTTCGTTCTATTAGTCTGTCATCCTTTGTGCTGAAGACTCTTGAGAGGTTCATATTGGGTTGCCCAAAAAGTAATTGCGGATTTTTTAAAAGAAAGTAAATGCATTTTTAATAAAACTTAGAATGAACTTTAATCAAATATACATTTTTACACTTTTTTTCTAAAGCAAGCTTAAATCAACAGCTGATAACTGACAGAAGAAAGAATGCAATTACAGAGTCACAAGCTGTGAAAAGATTTGTCAATGCCGACTATATGAAAAATCCGCAATTACTTTTTGGGCAATCCAATAGAAACATGTCTTAGGGCAAAAATCCCTGGAAATCGCCTGTCGCGGCAGCAGTAAAAGCATCCACTCAGCAATCCACTGAAACAGCCCTTCACGACCTAGTCGGCTACATAGAGGGTTCTCTCGCTGTCAAGGAATATGCAATGGTAGCATTTCTTGACATTGAAGGTGCTTTCAATAATGTAAAACCGATGTCAATCATGAAGGAGTTGGAGTTTCTAGGCATCAACGCCTCAAGGAGGTGTACTGTCTCCTCTACTTTGGAATATAGCCATTATACTTTGGAATATAGCGCGTAAAAGTGGTGGCGCATGCTGATGACGTGATAATTGCGGTTAGGGGAAAGTTTCCCAGCACTCTAAGAGATATACTTTAGGAAGCTCTACGTGTAACACCAAAGTGGGCTACCGAAAGTGGTCTGGGTATAAATCCGAGCAAGTAATTCTTTTCAGCAGGAGATACAAGTTGCCTGTAGTGGCACCTGTCTCCTTGGGTAGAGAGAATGTTCCATTTACAGAAAACGCAAAATACCTGGGTGTTTTGCTGGACAGGAAACTGTTGATGTTCAGTCCAACATTTTGAAAAGTGCCAGAAAAGCCACTCTTGCCCCATACATCTGCAAGAGAGCCATTGGCAAAATTTGGGGATTTAGACCACGTGTCATGCCTTGGGTATTGGGTGTCATGCAGTTGTCAGACCTATTATGCTATATGGTGTTGTAGTCTGGTGGACGGCGCTTCAAAAATCCACCTACTGCTCAATACTTAACCGGATTCTAAGGATGGCTTGTTTGTGCATCACAGCCGCACTGAGGACGACACCATCTGATGCACTGAATTTAATGCTTCATCATATCCCTCTAAACATTGAGGCTACCCAAATTGCAGCGACCACTGCCGTGAGGTTAAGGGAGCTTTCTCATTTGTCATGTGGCGGCCACGAACACTGTGTTATAAAGGGTGATTTTTTTGAGGTTAGGATTTTCATGCATTAGTATTTGACAGATCACGTGGGATTTCAGACATGGTGTCAAAGAGAAAGATGCTCAGTATGCTTTGACATTTCATCATGAATAGACTTACTAACGAGCAACGCTTGCAAATCATTGAATTTTATTACCAAAATCAGTGTTCGGTTCGAAATGTGTTCATTCACCGTAACGTTGCGTCCAACAGCATCTTTGAAAAAATACGGTCCAATGATTCCACCAGCGTACAAACCACACCAAACAGTGCATTTTTCGGGATGCATGGGCAGTTCTTGAACGGCTTCTGGTTGCTCTTCACTCCAAATGCGGCAATTTTGCTTATTTACGTAGCCATTCAACCAGAAATGAGCCTCATCGCTGAACAAAATTTGTCAAAATTTGAACACATTTCGAACCGAACACTGATTTTGGTAATAAAATTCAATGATTTGCAAGCGTTGCTCGTTAGTAAGTCTATTCATGATGAAATGTCAAAGCATACTGAGCATCTTTCTCTTTGACACCATGTCTGAAATCCCACGTGATCTGTCAAATACTAATGCATGAAAATCCTAACCTCAAAAAAATCACCCTTTACTTAATATCCGATATTCCAGACAGTGTGGATTACACCCTACCTGAGCCGCTTTTTGATAAAAACTACTGTACCACTGTTCCTGATAGAACCGATTGGAACTACGATATGCCTGGTAACAGAAGTTACATAGTCTTCTATACGAATGGTTCCAAACTAAACGACCAGGTGGCCTTTGGGGTGTACTCTAAAGATCTAGAACTGGTCATATCGAAGAGGTTACCCGACCACTGCAGTGTGTATCAAGCGGAGATCCTTGCAATTAAAGAAGTGGTGGAAGGGCTAAGATATAATGTCATTACGACGATTGGTATAAATATCTTCTCAGACAGCCCGGGAGCCATTAACTCCCTGGAGAACGTATTTCTTAATACAAAAACTGCCCTCGACTGTCGCAGATCTCTCAACGAGATGGCTGAACAGTTCAAAATTCACCAGTTCTGGGTGCCAGGCCACAGAGATATCTCTAAAGCAGACGGGAGGCCACCGCAACGCAGAGGTTAGCATGTCCGCCTATGACGCTGAACGCCTGGGTTCAAATCTTGGCGAGATCATCAGAAAAAATTGTCAGTGGTGATTTTCCCCTCCTAATGTTGGCAACATTTGTGAGGTACTATGCCATGTAAAACTTCTCTTCAAAGAGGTGTCGCACTGCGGCACGCCGCTCGGACTCGGCTATAAAAAGCAGGCCCCTTATCATTGAGCTTAAAACTTGAATCGGACTACACTCATTGATATGTGAGAAGTTTGCCCCTGTTCCTTAGTGGAATGTCCATGGGCAAAATTAGCAATTTGCATTCTAAAGGAGACGAGCTTGCGAGACTAGGAACTACCTTACACACTCCAGGGACACTGGAATATGTGGGTATGCCTCTAGCAACATATAATCTAAGTTTTCAGGACCAGGCTCAAAGTACAACGAATGATAGATGGTCACAAAAAGGGGGATGTGAGCAGTCCAAAACTATGTGGCCTCATTTAGACTTGACCTATGTCTACTGCTTTGCTGTCACTGGCTAGAACAGACGTCTCAGTGTCCGTCGTGACAGGTCACTGTCTAATCGGAAAACCTTCAGTCTGTCAGCATGACTGAAGGTTGCCAGCAACGACTTTTGCAGAAGCTGTAGGGACATTGAGGAAGAAGAGACTACAGAACACCTTCTGTGTGTGTGTCCCGTATAGCAGTTGAAAGGAGTTCCACTTTAGGTTCTCAATTCTTTGAGAACCTGTGTAATTTGCAAGTTATTGGGTTTTTTTAAAGCGATCTGAATGGTTCAACGGTAGGAACTAAAAGTCATCTTCCTTCTTCTGTTCCTGTGGTATCACAATGGACGAAAACGTCTAAGTGAGTGTGATGGCAGACTGCCACTTAAACCTAACCTAACCTATGGGGTCTCAGACGAATATATTGAGGATTTACAAACAGAATGACAAAATTAGTATACCCCCATGCTATGTATAAAAATAGCATTACAATTTTGTTCAGCAGATTTTTGAATTTAAAACCGCAAATTTTGTTTGCTGATTTAGCTGACCGAAATGTTTGCTAAGACAGCAGTAATGTCTGCTTTCCCATTTCAACAGACAAAAACTGCTGTTATAGCAAACAATTTTTGTTCAGCTGATTTTTAAATTTAAAACCCCAAATTTTGTTTGCTGATTAAGCTGACCGAAATGTTTGCTGAAACAGCAGTAATGTCTGCTTTCCCATTGCAGCAGACAAAAACTGCTGTTTTAGGAAACAATTTGCTATCTTGTATAACAAATTTGGTTGAGTGTATACTTCTGTTTGGATATTTTCAATCTAGACGACCCAGTGTGCTTTGTACTCTGCAGAACTAGCAATAGTCACATCGACAAGATTTACCGAAATGTGTTGAAATGGCTAAGAAATGTCATAACAATTGGACAATTGGATATCAGATACGTTTTCTCATCCTAAATACCTTTCATTTGAGTCCCATATTGTCGTGATTGGTCTAAATATATGTTTGGTAGGTTTTAGGGTGGGGCAGCCCCCCTAGGTAATTAGGATACCAAATTTTTATCTTTAGGGTACTATATGGGAGCACACTTAATGGGAGCACAATTTCGCTTAAATCGCGCCACCCATCTCCGAGATCTGGCGTTTCTGAAAATTAGGGTAAGGGGAAGGGTCAGCCCCCCCTTCAGTTATCAAAAATGTAGTAGCCTTTTTTCACCACGGGGTCATTATGCACCATCTGTGAAAATTTCAAGAAAATCGGTTCAGCCGTTTCTGAGTCTATACGGAACACACAAACAAACAAACCTACAAACAAACACAAATTGATTTTTATATATAAGATATAGATCGGAAAAAGAAGGCCAGACGAACGAAAAACAACCGTTCGACATCGACAAACAGGCTATAAATCTCTGGGAAACGTATTTCGGAGTACGAAAACCATTCTCGACGGTGGCAAATAACTCAACAAAATGGCTGTACTGTTCAAAATTCACCTGGGTGCCGGGCCACAGGGATAGAGACGGGAGGATGCCAGAAATTTGAGGAAAATTTGCCCATGAATATTCCCATAAGGAACCGGGGCAAGCTTCTCACATATCAACGGGTGCTGTCCTAATCAAATTTTAAGCTCAATGATTAGGGACCTGCTTTTTATAGCCGAGTCGGAACGGCGAGCCGCAGTGCTACACTTCTTTTGGGGAGAAGTTCTTACTTGACCGAGTCGCAACGGTGTGCCGCAGTGCGACACTTCTTTGGAGAGAAGTTCTTACAAAGTTTCTGACAAATGTCGCCAGAATTTCGAGAGCATAATCATAGCTGAAATTTTTTTTCTGATGATCTCGCTGGGATTCGAACCCAGGCGCCCAGTGTCATCGGCGGATATGCTAAGCTCTGCGCTACGGTGGAAATACTTTAAACTTGGGAAATTCCTTATGCTGTGAACTACCTTACACTGGGATATACCTTACAGATCTGCCAATTTGCTTACATTAGCGAGAACAGAAGTCTTAGTCATTGTGTGCGTCATGAAAATTCAATGTCTGATAGGAAAACATGACAGGATTGTAAATAACGATTTCTGCTGAAGCTGTGAGGACATTGGGGAAGGGAAGTCTATAGAACGTCTCATGTGTGTTAGTCCCACACTGACAGCAGAAAAAGTTCCACCAGCCTATCTAGCTTTCTGGGGGGTCGGGTGGGCTACAACCCTTTAAATTGCAATAAAATTAGCTAATTTTATGGAAAAGAAAGAAATTTTTAGAATTCTGTTGTGGGGGGAAGGGGGGTCTAAAACTTTTCTGGGGTTGCTTAGCCTACCAGGCCTTATGAGTTCCACTTTAATTTTTCTTGTTTTTGAGAACCCATTGTGGTATGCTTTTCGTTTCTGCTTGCTGACAAAAACTCCCATGCCTCGATAAATAACCATTAAGCCTTTTATTAACTACGCTCCTGCATAATTTTTTTTGTGGGGCACCATAATCACTCGACACAATTTTAATGACCGTGAGTAAATATGCATATGTTCTCAATTCATTTAAATGTAGATCAAAGCTCTCAAGCCTGGACCACCCACCAACATAACCCGCATTGAAAAAAAACTTTTCGCCGCCATTTCGATGTTTTAGCATTCGAGATAAGTGCGTTTTTCAAACTAAGTTTCATATATATGGCATACATCATAAAATCCCTTTGAGGCATTGTGCATTTATTTCATTTTGTAAATAAAACAAAAGTTTTTATATTCAACAAATCCGAGTAACACAATCAATCGATTGTTAAGCTTCGTTTTGTTTTTTTACAAAGCACCACAACTCAATTCAAAGTTGAGTTATGCACTTAATTCATGAAACTTTATTATAAAAGTGGGATATGCATAGAGCATATGTGATGTATGTGTGTGTGTGTGAGGGTAGGGTTGGAAGAGGGAATGCATGGGTCACTGGGTAGAAGATTATGTTAAAATTGACCCACAATTGGTTTTAACACAATCACACCAAAAATCTCCCCGCATCTTGTCAAATATTCGGCCTTTTGTAGAAATTATGTTTTTTTGGCATAAGAGTGGTGGTCCTCCACACACTTGAGGCTGAAAAAATATCAGCATCGTGCTCTTCTCTCAAATACCATTTGTTAAAACTCCATATTGCCATTGGTTTAAGACAGTGTTGGGCACATGTGCTAGTGTGCGTAATGGGCTTATGTTCTTGTTCGCGTACACAAGTATGTGTAATAGTGTGTGTGCAATGGCCCGTCACTGGTTTAAGCGGAGTTTATGGGATGGGGAGGTGTCCCCCCAAACACTTGTCCCCAAAATTGGTTATCAAATTCGTTATTAATCTCGAAATACCTTTCATTTAAGGGGTATTTTGGAGAAGCGGGGGTGCTCCAAATACATGGTCCCACTTTCGGATATCAGATTCGTATTCTATTCCCAAATACCTTTATTTGAGTGCCATCTTGCGATGGTCAGTAAATAATTGCTATTTGTGGGGTGTTTTGGAGAAGGGATAGACCCTCAGAAAATTGGTCGGGAAAGTGGGCATCAATTTCGTGCTCTACTCCCCAATACCCCAAAGGTATACCCCAAAGGTATTGGGGAGTAGAGCACGAAATTGATGCCCACTTTCCCGACCAATTTTCTGAGGGTCTATCCCTTCTCCAAAACACCCCACAAATAGCAATTATTTACTGACCATCGCAAGATGCCACTCAAATAAAGGTATTTGGGAATGGAATACGAATCTGATATCCAAAAGTGGGACCATGTATTTGGAGCACCGCCCCTTCTCCAAAATACCCCTTAAATGAAAGGAATTTGACATAGTCAGTAAATATGCCCGATTTAGGGGTGTTTTGGAGAGTGGGATGGAAACACTTAGCCCTGAAAAAAATCAGCATCGTGCATTACTCTCAAATATAATATTTGAACCGCATATTGCCATTAGCCTCAAAATTGACATGGTCCCACTTTTGGATATCAGATTCGTATTCCATTCCCAAATACCTTTATTTGAGTGGCATCTTGCGATGGTCAGTAAATAATTGCTATTTGTGGGGTGTTTTGGAGAAGGGATAGACCCTCAGAAAATTGGTCGGGAAAGTGGGCATCAATTTCGTGCTCTACTCCCCAATATCCCAAAGGTATACCTCAAAGGTATTGGGGAGTAGAGCACGAAATTGATGCCCACTTTCCCAACCAATTTTCTGAGGGTCTATCCCTTCTCCAAAACACCCCACAAATAGCAATTATTTACAGACCATCGCAAGATGGCACTCAAATAAAGGTATTTGGGAATAGAATACGAATCGGATATCCAAAAGTGGGATCATGTATTTGGAGCACCGCCCCTTCTCCAAAATACCCCTTAAATGAAAGGTATTTGACATAGTCAGTAAATATGCCCGATTTAGGGGTGTTTTGGAGAGTGGGATGGAAACACTTAGCCCTGAAAAAAATCAGCATCGTGCACTACTCTCAAATATGATATTTGAACCGCATATTGCCATTGTCCTCAAACTTGTATATCAAATACGTTTTCTAATCTCAAATACCTTTAATTTAAGCCCCTTATTGAAAAAGTCAGCAAATACGTCCAGTTTGAGGTATGGGCCCTAAAAAACGAGCTCCACTCTCTTTAAGACCCAAATCGTCATGGTGAGCAAATACGTCCAATTTCGGGGTTGTTATGGGGGTGGGACGTTCTCTAGACACTTGGTCCCGAATGTTGATATCAGATTCGTGGTCTACTCCCAAATACCTTCCATTTAAGCCCCAGTGACTTGGCCCTGAAAATACATATCGAATTCGTGTTCTACTCTAAAATACTTCTTATAATAGGCCCATATTGGAATGGTCAGCAAATACGTCCTATATGGGTAGTGTTATGGGAGTGGGGTGGCCCCATAGACACTTTTTCCGAACATTGATATCAGATTCGTGTTTTACTTCCAAAGACCTTTCATTTGAGCCCCATATTTCCATAGTCGCCAAACATGACCGGTTTGGGGGGTATTTTGGGGGATAGGGCGGGCACTCAGTGACTTGGCCTTAAAATTTATATCAGATTCGTGTTCTACTCTAAAATACCTTCCTATTTAAGCCCCATATTGCAATAGTCAGCAAATACGTCCTATTTGGGTGGTGTTTTGGGGGGTAGGGTGGCCCCATAGACACTTTTCCCCGAATTTTGATATAAAATTCGTGCTTTACTCCCCAAGACCTTTTATTTGAGCCCCATATTGCAATAGTCGTAAATTTGTTCTCTTTGGGGGGTGTTTTTGGGGAGGGGCGGCCCCCCAAACACTTGGTCCCATATTTGGATATCATATTCGTATTCTAAACCCAAATAACTTTTATTTGAGCCCCAAATTGGCATGGTTGGGAAATAATCCTGTTTGGGGGTGTTTTGGGAAGGAGGTGGACCTCCAGAAACTTGGTCCCACATTTGGATATCAGATTCGTATTCTACTCGCAAATACCTTTCATTTAAGTCCCATATTGCCATGGTCGGTGTATATGTCCGATTTGGGGGTGTTTGGGGGTTGGGGTGGTCCCCCACACTTGGTTCGATAATTGGATATCAGATACGTTTTCAAATCTTAAATATCTTTCATTTGAGTCCCATATTGTCGTGATTGGGGTATATATATACAAAAATTGGTAGGTTTTGGCGGTGGGGCGGCCCCCCTAGGTACCCCATCCGAAATTGGGATCCCAAATTTTTGATGTAAGGTTACTATAGGAGAGCACACAAAATTTCGCTTAACTCACACCACCCATCTGAAAATTACGGTAAGGGAGAGGGTCAGTAAAAGTTGTCGCGTATGCTGAAGACATGGCAATTGCGGTTAGGGGAAAGTTTTCCACCACTCTAAGAGATATACTTCAGGAATCTCTACCTCCAACAGCGAAGTGGACTACCGAAAGTGGTTTAGGCGTAAATCTGTGTAAGACAGAAGTAGTTCTTTTCAGCAGGAGATACAAGTTGCCCACAGTGAAACCTGTCTTCTTGTGGGGAAAAAATGTTCCAGGGAATTGAACTTCAAATCCAAAATTTTGGGAAGAGCAAGTAAGGCCACTCTTGCTCTATACACCTGCAAGAGATCCATTGGCAACAGTTGAGTGTTAAGACCGCATGTCATGCATTGGGTATATACTGCAGTTGTCAGACCTATAATTCTATATGGTGTTGTGGTCTGGTGGACGGTGCTTCAAAAGTCCACCTAGTGTTCAATACTCAACCGGATCCAAAGGATGGCTTGTTTGCGCAACATAGCCGCACTGGGGACGATACCAACTGATGCACAGAATCGTATGCCTCTGGACATTGTGGCTACCCAAATTGCAGTGACCACTACCGTGAGGTTAAGTTGGCTTTCTCTTTGGTCATGCGGCGTCAAATGTCGCAGATCTCTGAACGAGATGGCTGATATCAATTCAAAATTCACCTGTTCTGGGTGCCGGGCCACAGAGATATCCCAGGGAATTTTAAAGCGGACCAGCTTGCGAGACAAAGAACTTCCCTACACATTCCAGGGATACTGGAATCTGTGGGTATGCCTCTAGCGACATGTAAGCTCAGTTTTCAGGACCAAGCCCGAAGGACAACGAATGATAGATGGTCACAAGGCGGGGGCTGTGAGCATTCCAAAACTATATGGCCTAATCTAGACTTGAAGAGGTCTAACGCTTTGCTCTCATTGGCTAGAATAGACGTCCCAGTCATTTTGTCCTTCAAGACAGGCCACTATCTAATCGGAAAACATACTGACAGACTAAAGGCAGCAACCAGCAACTACTTTTGCAGAACCTTCTGTGTGTGTCCCACCCTAGCAGTCAGAAGGAATTCCACTTTAGGTTCTCATTTCTTTGAGAACCTGTCCGATGAAGCGGATGTGAACATTCGCAATTTGTTGGTCTTTTTAAAGCAATCTGGATGGTTTATCGGTAGGAACAAGAAGGCATCTTCCTTCTTCTGTTCCTGTGGAATCACAATGGACGAAAACGTCTAAGTGAGTCCGATGGCAGACTGCCACTTAAAACTAACCTAACCTAAGTCTATACGAAACATACATACAAATAAACAAACAAACACTAATTGATTTTTTATACAGGGTGATTTTTTAAGAGCTATATTAAAGTTTAAAAAAAACACGTACAATTTAAAAAAATGCATGAAATCTTTAGTTGAAGCTTTATTTAATGATTAAAGATATTTCATGCAAAATTTGACCGTGACTGCGCCTCAAATGTTCCATCTGCTAAATCGAATTTTGGCATACTCTTTCCAACATTTCGGTCGGTATCTGACGAATAAATGCTTCAATGTTGTCTTCCAATGCGTCAATTGAAGTGGGCTTGTCTGTATAGGCATGAGCATTAACATTTCCCCACAAAAAAATGTAAAAAAGCCGTTAAATCGCACGATCTAGGCGGTCCATTGTCCGGTCCCGAACGACCGAAGCACATGTCATGCAAGTCAAGCTCTTGCATTTTGGATAAAAGAAACGTTGGATATCATCTGACAATAGCGCTCACTATTCACTGAGTCGTTACAATTTGCATAATCTTTAAAGAAGTACGGTCCAATGATGCCACCACCCTATAAACCGCACCAAACTGTGATTTTTTTTTAATGCCTTGGTAGCTCTTGCGATGCTTCTGGCTGATCTTCACTCCAAAATCAACAATTCTGCTTATTTATGTACCCATTGATCCAAAAATGAGCTTCGGCTCTGAACGCTGAACTTTCTTAACAGAGCACGCATTTTGATAATAAAATTCAACAATTTGCAAGCGTTGTTCGTTTGTAAGACGATTCATGTTTAAATTATAGACCAAACTGAAGTTGTTTGACAGTGAAACAAAACACGAAACGCGCATGAGCTGTTTAAACCAGTGTTGCCAAAAAGATAATAGCTAAAAAATCACCCTTTATAAGTAGATTTTTATTCTGTATATAGTAGAAGGCACAGAGGAGTGTGCTTGGTAGGGCTAGAATAACTTTAAAACTTAAAGATTTGCACCATGATCCCCATAGGTCAGACATTTCAGATAACCATAAAACTGGGAGATTGCTGGACTTCTTAACCCATTGACGGCGAATGGGTAGAAATGTATCCAAAAGTAGAGCTGTTTTGGAAATATTCTAGCATGAGTTAGGAAAGAGGTATCCTAGTGAATTTGAATTGGCGTAAAGTGGACAAATGAAACTAGTTTAAAATATTGTTCCTCTCATATGTCGTAATGTTTTGGGGCCAAAAATGCCATGTCGAATGTATGCAATTTTGTATTGCTCAATACTTAGATATTGTGGTAGTCCTCGAGGAAAGCATAGTGAAAAATTTCGGCAAGCTTGATCAATAAATGCGCTTGCAGTGGCTCTAGAAGTGATATACATATATATGGCAGCTTTATCTAAATCTAAACCGATTTCTATGAAATTCGCCAGTAACGTTGAGAGTCGAAAGAATATGCTTCCTATCGGTAACATATATATGGGAGCTATATCTAAATGTGGACCGATTTCTATGAAATTCACCAGTAATATTAAAAGTCATGAGAAAATCCTTCCTGCCAAATTTCAATAGAAATGGTTAACTAATGAGTACTTTATTGCAATATTTCTCAAAATCGGACGAACATATACATGGGAGCTTTATCTAAATCTGAACCGATTTCGACAAAAGTTGATAGTTATTGTGGAAGTCGTCGAAGAAAGCGTTGTACATAATTTTGGGAAGATTGGTCAATAAATGCGCTTGCAGTGGCTCCAGGAATGAAAATCGGCTGATATATATATATGAAAGCTATATCTAAATCTGATCCGATTTCTATGAAATTCAACAGTAATGTCTAGAGTCAAGATAAACTCCTTCTTGCCAAATTTCGATGGAATTGGTTAACAAATGACTATTTTATTGCACTATTACTGCAAATCGGACGAACATTAATATGAGAGCTATGTCTAAATATGAACCGATTTTTTGCAATTTTAATAGGCTTCGTGTCTAGGCCGAAAAACATGCCTTTTCCAAATTTTAAGAAGATCGGACAGACAGACGGACGGACATAGCTCTCATCGCTCTAAATCGAATCAGAAAGTGATTCTGAGTTGATCGGTATGCTTATCAATGGGTCTATATCTCTTCCTTTCGGGTGTTACAAACAAATTCACTTACTTCTAATGCCCTATACCACAGTAGTGGTGTAGGGTATAAAAATAATAAAATTGAATACCCTCCATACTGTGGTCAATACAAATTGGCCCATGATTATTCCATTAAGAAACAGGGGCAAAGTCCGAATCGCGTGCCGCACTGCGACAACTTAATGAGGAGAAATTTTTAAGAGGCATATTATCTCACAAATGTCGCCAGCATTAGGAGGAAGTAACCACCACAGAAATAAAATTTTCTGACATTAGTGCCAGGATTCGAACGCAGGAGTTCATCGTCATAGGCGGACGTACTAACCTCTGCACTACGGTGGCCTTATACTATGGTGTTAAGTATAAAAAGCACTTTACTTTTTCAAAATCTTATGGCTATGTATTTCAAATACCCTTAACTCTCTCAAAGTTACAATCTGATCGTTTAAAAGTTTTTTCTACCTATCCAAGACTTAAACTTTCCCACACTAAACCATAAGTTATACTTTTCCTGTCATCTTAATTACACCCAGATGCCACTCGCCTAACAGTCTATTTTTAAGTCTTCACTTTTTTTGCATCAACGTTGACTAAATCTTGATGTCCTTTAAACAAAAAACCCAACTAAAAAAATCTCTAAATAGTTCTTCAATGCTCAAACTTCCATTTAACTATTCATAACTACAGTTACGCAAGAGACAGACCGAAAAAAGACACATCTACTACTCTTACAAATCCAAAAAACGAAAATAAGAAAATTTCATTTCGTTACATTCATTGAAACTTTTACTCAAGATAAAAAGCTATATTTTATGGTCCGTTTTTTTTCTTCTTCGAAAGCACATTGGCAGAACTATCGTCCTATAAACTTGATAGAGATTGTAGATAGTCGGCAGCTAGAGGAAAAGTAACTCAGACTTTATTGTTATAAACGCTTTGCCACCGTTTGTCCCTCTCTTCTCAATACGTTCTCGGTCTTGGCATCGGAGATAGTAAGCTGGCTAATTTTTTGGTGATGCTGCTGTTGGCAGATTCTTGTCCTTGTGTTGTTTGAGATTGGCGGTTACATTTTTTGCCGACATGAATGTCAAGCTGAAATTTATCGTTGCTTTTTGGACCAACTTCCTTTTACATAAAACAGCAGCACCTTCTTTAATCAAAGACAACCTTTGTGTAAAATTCGAAAGCAGACAATGTAAGAGAGAGCATCAGGTTGATTTCAACTAAAATCCGTGGAGGCAGTTTATCTTATTTAAGCGGAGAAATAATTGTGTGCTGATTTTGCTTGGGTGTCTATTAAAATTTGAAGAAAATGTTAACTCATAGGTGAGTCAGTAGAGGTGGATTGATATTCAACTAAATTAAGAGAAAAATGTATCTAGAAAAATTAATTATATATGGCAGCTATATCTAAATATAGTCCGATTTGGACCGTAGGGTGTCAGGAGGCTAAAAATAACTCACTGTTTCAAATTTTAGCGAAATCGGTTAAAAAATAAAGCTTTTATGGGCTTCAGACCCTTTTTCGGCAGATCAGTCTATATGGCAGCTATATCTAAATATAGTCCGATCTGTATTTGGGTCGGATGTTGGGAGGCTTAAAACTGCGCTCTATTCAAAATTTCAGTGAAATCGGATAAAAAATGAAGCTTTTATGGCCTTCAGACCCTTTATCGGGAGATCGGTCTATATGACAGCTATATCTAAATATAGTCCGATCTGAACCATATTTAGGTCAGAGGTCAAGAGGCTTAATCTAACTCACTGTTTCAAATTTCGGGTAATAAATAAAGCTTTTATGGCCTTCAGACCCTTAATCGGGAGATCGGTCTATATGGCAGCTATATCTAAATATGGACCGATCTAATCCATATTTAAGTCAGATGTCGGGAGGTTTAAAAAAACCCACTGTTGCAAATTTCAGTGAAATCGGTTAATAAATAAAGCTTTTATGGCCTTCAGACCCTTTATCGGGAGATCGGTCTATATGGCAGCTATATCTAAATATATTCTGATCTGAACCATATTTACTTCAGATGTCGGGTGGGTTAAAATAATCCACTGTTTTAAATTTCAGCGAAATCGGGTAATAAATAAAGCTTTTATGATCTTCACACCCTTTATTGGGAAATCGGTCTATATTTCCGCTATATCTAACTATAGTCCGATCTGAACCATATTTGGGTCAGATTTCGGGAGGCTTAAAATAACCCACTGTTGCAAATTTCAACGAAATCGGGTAATAAATAAAGCTTTTAAGGCCTTCAGGCCCTTTATCGGGAGATCGGACTATGTAGCAGCTATATCTAAATATGGACCGATCTAATCCATATTTAAGTCAGATGTCGGGAGGTTTAAAAAAACGCACTGTTGCAAATTTCAAGTAATCGGATAATAAATAATGCTTTTATGGGCTTCAGATCATTTATCGGGAGATCGGTCTATATAACAGCTATGTCTAAATATGGATCGATCGACTCTCAGATGTCGGGAGGTTTAAAATAACCCACTGTTGCAAATTTCGAAATCGGATAATAAATAAAACTTTTGTGGCCTTCAGACGCTTTATCGGGAGATCGGTCTATATGGCAGCTATATCTAAATATGGACCGATCTAATCCATATTTAAGTCAGATGTCGGGAGGTTTAAAAAAACCCACTGTTTTAAATTTCAGCAAAATCTGGTAATAAATAAAACTTTTATGGCCTTCAGACCCTTTATCGGGAGATCGGTCTATATGACATCTATATCTAAATATGGACCGATCTAATCCATATTTAGGTCAGATGTCGGAAGGCTTAAAAAACCCCACTGTTGCAACTATCAGCAAAATCGAGTAATATATAAAGCTTTTATGGCCTTGAGACCCTTTGTCGGGAGATCGGTCTATATTTTAGCTATATCTAACTATAGTCCGATCTGAACCATATTTGGGTCAGTTGTCGGGAAGCCTTAAACCACTCACTGTTTCCAATTTCAGCAAAATCGGATGAAAAATAGTTTTTATGGGCATTAGACGCTTTATCGGAAAATCGGTCTATATAGCAGCTATATCCAAATATGATCCGATTTGGCCCGTTCATGAACATAACCAGCGTGCATCAAAAAATATGTATCTGTGCCAAATTTCAGCTCAATATCCCAATTTTTGAAGGCTATAGAGTGATTACAACAGACGGACGGACAGACACACGGACATCGTTTTATCGTCTTAGAATTTTTCAACGATCCTTAATATATATACCTTGTAGGATCGGAAATTGATATTTCGATGTGTTGCAAACGGAATGACTAAATGAATATGCCCCCTATCCTGCGGTGGTGGATGTAAAAATGAAAGTGTTGCGCTTTGTTCGTTCCAATTAGACTCAAAATCGGCTGAACCGATTTTCATGAAATTTTCAGAGATGGTAAAGTTTTTCCCCCGGTGAAAATAGGGTACCTCATTTTGTGACATCCACGAGGGAGGCGGAACCTTCTCCTAATCACAATTTTCAAAAACGCATCGTGCATTCGATTTGTGTGAAATTGTGTATGCAAATTAATCTACTACTAAATTTCCCATAAACATTTTATTAAGGAACAAGGGATACTTCTCTCATAACAATGAGTGCAGTCCGATAACATTTTAGCTTAATGATAAGAAGCCTCCTTTTTTATGCCGAGAACGGCATAGCGCAGAGTGACACCACTTGGTAGAGAAGTTTTAACATGGCAGGATACTTTACAAATGTAGCCAGCATAAGTAAGGGGATAACCATCGCTGAAAATTTTTCTGATGTTCGCAACGGGAATGGAACCCAGGAGCTCGGCGTCACATGCTAACCTCTGGGCCATGATGGGCTCCAACCACCTTATGGTTACCCAATAACAGAAAATTTTTATAAAACTTTCAGGTCAAATAACCGTGGGGGACGACCTACACCAAAACCCACCCAATCGGACATGTTTACCGTTTGGGACAATATGGGTATCAAATGAAAGGTATTTAAGAGTGATAAAACAATTCGACCTTACGTATCGGAGGTCCGCCCTAGTCCCAAAAACCGCCCTAAAATTACATGTCTACCACTTGGGGCAATGTGGGCATCAAATAGGGGTAATTGGAAGTAGAATACGAGACTTGTCTTCTTAAAATCACATGTCAAGCAAGTCAAGCTCTTGCATTTTGGGCAAAAATAAGTTGGATATCATCTCACGGCAGCGCTCACCATTCACAGTTGCTTTGAAGAAGTACGGCCCAATGATGCCACCAGCCCATAAACCGCACCAAACTGTGACTTTTTCTGGATGCATGCATTGCAGTCGTATAGACCGATGGTCCTTCTCTCATCAGTAGCCAATACTTGAGGGACAACTTTTAACGAGCCTCGTTGGAGAATTTCCATTCGTCGAGCATCAGCATGGATTTTTAAGTATGCATAGGCCTCCAACTGCTTTTTATGCCATCACCGCTCACATTTGCCGTGGCTTCAATCAGCCCAGGCCATGTAATAGGAAGGTCCTCGTGGCACTAGGTCTATCATAGGCATTCGACATCAAATAGTTTGGTATGGCTGACCACCAAACTATTTGATGACATCGCCAACACGTCTCTCCAGCCAGGCCTGAATTGCTGGGTCGCGAATTAACAGTGTGGTCGCACTCATTTGTGGAGTTAAAAGATAAGAAGTCGAAACACCGTAGAGTGAAATAAGTAAAAGCGTGCTAAGTTCGACCGAGCCAAATCTTATATACCCTCCACCATGGATCGCATTTGTCGAGTTCTTTCCCGATATCGTTTTTAGACAAACAAAGTATAAAAAAAGAGAAGAAGAAATTTTAGCCAAATCGAATAAGAATTTTGCCTTTTAGAGGCTCAAGAAGTAAAATAGGGAGATCGGTTTATATGGGAGCTGTATCAGGCTTAAGACCGATTCAGACTATATTTGATACGTATGTTGGAGGTCATAACAGAAATTTCAGCCAAATCGGATAATAATGGCGTCCTCTAGAGGCTCAAGAAGTCAAGATCCCAGATCGGTTTATATGGCAGCTTTATCTGATTATGGACCATATTTGAAACAGTTATTGGAAGTCATAACAAAACACCTCATGTAAAATTTCAGCCAAATCGGATAGGAATTGCGCCCCTAGTGGGTCAAGTAGTGAAGATCCCAGATCGGTTTATATGACAGCTATATCAGGTTATGGACCAATTTTAACCATAATTGGCACAGTTGTTAAAAATCATAATAAAACACCTCATGCAATATTTCAGCCAAATCGGATAACAATAGCGCCCTCTAGAGGCTCAAGGAGTCAAGACCCAAGATCGGTTTATATGACAGCTATATCAAAACATGGATCGATATAAACCATACTTAGCGTAGTTGTTGCAAGTGCTACCAAAACACAACGTGCAAAATTGCAATAAAATCGGACGAGAATTGCGCCCTCTAGAGATTCAAGAAATCAAGACCCGAGATCGGTTTATATGGCAGCTATATCTAAACATTGAACGATGATACTTAGCGTAGTTGTTGGAAGTGATACCAAAACACTATGTGCAAAATTTCAATAAAATCGGATGAGAATTGCGCCTTCTAGAGGCTCAAGAACTCAAGACACTAGATCGGTTTATATGGCAGCTATATCAAAACATGAACCGATTTGGTCCATTTACAATACCAACTGACCTACACTAATAAAAATTATTTGTGCAAAATTTCAAGCGGATAGCTTTACGCCTTCGAAATTTAGCATGCTTTCGACAGACAGACGAACGGACATACGGACGGACAGACGAACGGATGGACGGACGGACGGACGGACAGACAGACAGACGGACGGACGGACGAACAGACAGGCAGACGGACGGACAGACGGAAGGACAGACGGACGGACTGACAGACGGACGGACGTGGATAGATTGGCTTAAAATGTCATCAAGAATTTGTATACATTATGGGGCCTTACTGAATTACGAAATTAGTATACCCCCATCCTATGGTGGAGGGTATAAAAAGGGAGTTCGCCAAGTCGGGGACGATTGTACGATCATGGCATATCAGAATGCCGCACTTCGAACTACAACGGACGGTCTCCTCAGTTCTCACGTGGACCACCACCTTCAGACATAATTACATGCTGTCTAAGCAATACCTTCTGAGCTGTTATCGCAGAGACCACCCAAAGCATCATCTTGTGGATATATATCCACCGCCCAGAAGCCTTTAGGTAGATCTACACGATCCAGAGCGTAGGTCTAGTGCTACAAAAGACAAGCTGGAGAGCTGGTCTAGATAACATTCATACAGACATGGTGAATGTGGTGCTTGAAAAACGACCGCCTCCTATTGCATCTAAAGAAATTGTCCTCTCCCGGCAAACCAGAGTAGTTCTCGCTCAATTACGATCCTGCTGATGCAGCTGTCTCAACTCTTACAGAGCAAGGATTGATGCCAATGTACAGGATGTGTGTCCTGTTTGTGATCTGAGATCACACATCAGCTGTTTAAATTCCCAGGCAGAACCACTCTTCTCAGACCCAGATCCTTCTGGACGCACACCACCCTTCTCGTAGAGTTCCTGGATCTTGATATTCAACAGAACCATGAAGACGAAAGATAGATTACAACACACTGCTACATCAACAACCACAAAAACTCCGATGTATAGGTCAAGCGGAGAATGACATCTCCAAAATAAGTATCGGAAATTATAGAAGGAACACAGAAGATCGTTGCCCTTGGAAATCTATTCAAGTGGAAATCCGGCAAGTGGAATAAAAGTTCTGGCATCGCCAATTAAAGTAAATTAAAGATAGGTTTGGATTGTAAATGGGCCAAATAGGTGCATGTTTATATGCATGTAGCTCCCATATACGTATCGATCGATGGATAAAGTAATCGATCTGCTGATTATATTTCTCGAGGATGATTTGGTTGAAATTTTGGATGTCGTGTTTTTTTTGTGACTTTTTCAGCTTTAGGTTGAAAAAAAGGGTGCAGATATTAATCCGCCCCATGCCACTATGGACATACACCTAAACCAGTAATCGGCTTGTTGTGCGCTCTACAAACTATAAAGTAACCTCTAAAAAGAAAATTTTAAGTTAGGAATTCCGTGCTACTTACAAAATCCTTAATTGTTTTTAAATGCCACTCCCCTAAGTTGGTTCCAGTCTGACATTGTGTCTCCACTTAAGTACCGGTATCTGTTGTACGCGAAAGCCGGACAATGACAACGGAAATGCTCAAACGTCTATCATCTTCCCCGCATGCCCTACACATGCTATCTCTTGCCGCACCGATTTTACAGAAGTGAGCTCGTAGTCCTATGTGTCCCGTTATGATACCAATAGCTATACTGACCTCCTTCTGGCTTCTTTTCAGTAATAGCCTTATCTTCTCACGATCTGGATCTGCATCCCCCCATAGGATTTTCGCCGTCCTACCCACCATTTCGCTATTCCACTATGTTGCAAGGGCATTCGTCGCCCACTCCCTTAACTCGGACTGCGTCGACCCGAAAGGCTTCGGGTTCACCAAGTTTACTGACGCCAGTCCTCTGGCCTTCACTGCCAAATCGTCTGCCCTTTCATTTCCCCTTACTCCGTTATGGCCCGGCGACCAAACGATGCGGATTTTGCCATCCTCAGAGAAGGCGTTAATATCCTTCTTACACTGCAAGACTGTTCGTGACCTTACCGTCCTGGTTGTTACTGCCCTTATGGCAATTTTACTGTCAGTAAAGATGTTCAGACTCGACGTCCTTGCGTTAGCACCATACCACTTCACTCATTCCGTGATCGCCCGGATCTCCGCCTGCAGGACCGTATTATGGTCAGGCAGTCTAGAACAGATCTCAGTCCCTAGGTTCTCAATGTAAACCCCCAGGCCCACTTTGTCCTCTAGCTTTGATCCATTCGTGTAACATGATCTTCCAGATGGCAATACTAGGGTTCCGTCAATCCAAGACTGTGCCGATGGCAGCAGTGCTTCGCATTCGACTTCAAGGTTCGTCTTAGGTATCCGATCGGAAAGCTCTTCCCTTCCTTCCAGGTTTCCTATCGTCGCCTTGATTATACCGCGATGGTATGAGCTGCTCCCATCATCAATCCATTCTCCCATCGCCCTAAGTCTCATAGCCGCAGTGGCTGCCTCAGACTTAATCTGTATGTCAATGGGTCGGATATCTAGAATAGTCTCCAGTGCCTTAGTGGCTAACTCCTGTGGTTTTACGGTGCGAATTATTTAAGCCCCATTGCCTTGCAAATGCAAATTTGCCCATGAATATTCCATTGAGGAACAGGGGTAAACTTCTCACATATCAATAAGTGTTGTCCGATTCAAGTTTAACCTCAGGGGCCTCCTTTTTATAGCCGAGTCCGAACGGCGTGCCGCAGTGTGACACCTCTTTGGGGAAAAGTTTTTACATGGCATAGTACCTCACAAATGTTGCCAATATTAGGAGGAAATACCACCGTTGACATTTTTATACCGTCTACCATAGGATGGGGGTATACTAATTTTGTCATTTTGTTTGTAACTAATCGAAATATTCGTCTGAGACCCCATATATTGGGCTGCCCAAAAAGTAATTGCGGATCTTTCATATAGTCGGCGTTGACAAATTTTTTTAACGGCTTGTGACTCTGTAATTGTATTCTTTCTTCTGTCAGTTATCGGCTGCTACTTTTAGCTTGCTTTAGAAAAAAAGTGTAAAAAAAGTATATTTGATTAAAGTTCATTCTAAGTTTTATTAAAAATGCATTTACTTTCTTTTAAAAAAACCCGCAATTACTTTTTGGGCAACCCAATATATTCCCGATCGTCATTACATTTTATGTCGATCTAGCCATGTCCGTCCGTCGAAAGCACGCTAACTTTTGAAGGCGTAAAGCTAGCCGCGTGAAATTTTGCACAAATACTTCTTATTAGTGTAGGTCGGTTGTGATTGTAAATGGGCCATATCGGTTCTTGTTTTGATATAAATTTGATATTAACCGATCTGGGATCTTGACTTCTTGAGCCACTAGAGGGCGCAATTCTCATCCGATTTGGCTGAAATTTTGCATGACGTGTTTTATTATAATCATCAACAACTGTGCCAATTATGGTTTTAATCGGTCCATAACCTAATATAGCTGTCATATAAACCGATCTGGGGTCTTGACTTCTTAACCCACTAGAGGGCGCAATACTTATCCCATTTGTTTGAAACTTTGCATGACGTGATGATTTGTGATGATTTCAATTTCGTCTATAACCTGATATAGCTGCCATATAAACCGATCTGGGTTCATGACTTCTTGAGCCTCTAGAGGTCATAATTATCGTCCGATTTGTCGGAAATTTTGTACGACAGCTTCTCTCATGACCATCAACTTACGAGTTTATTATGGCTGGAATCGGTCTATAGCCTGATACAGCTCCCATTTAAGCTGATCTCTCTATTTTACTTCTTGAGCCCCCAATGGGCGCCATTCTTATTCGAATTGACTGAAATTTTACACAGGTCTCCAACACATAAGTTAATTATGGTCCGAACTTGGACCATAACTTGATATTGCTCTAATAGCAAAGAAAGTCTTTTCTTTTATCCTTTTTTTGCCTAAGAAGAGATGCCGGGAAAAGAATTCGACAAATGCGATCCATGGTGGAGGGTATATAATATTCGATCCAGCCAACTTAGCACGCTTTTACTTGTTTTATGATGTTCTGGCAAGGATTTGAACCCAGACGTTCAACGTCATAGGCGGACAGGCTACCCTCTGCGCTTTGGTGGCTTCCGCATTGCCTTATCGGTCCAAAATCAGTTCTTCATACTTACTATCTATAGCCATTAGATTATCGCATAGCCGATAACTTGTGTAAGCCTTTAAATCCCCCAGCCACCGCCTCGAATATAATCCATCATCTCTAAATGCCAACCAACAATGTTTCCCCGTCATGTTATCTTTGAATAATCCCCGATACAATACAAAATGCCATTGTGGGTGCATTAAGGCTTCAATTGCAAAATAAAGCTCTCAATGTCATTAATAATGCATTATTCGCCAACAATTGTTTATTAATGTCATAAAGGCTTATTTATGTCATTTGCAGCAATGATTATAAACTTTGTTATATTTTATCCTCGATACTTTCATGAATGTAATTTCTATTTATGCCAGTTGGAAATGATGAGATTGGAATTTTTCCCCTCATACTTTGAAAACAAAAAAAAAAATAAACACAAAACAAACCACAAAACTGGGTCACTTTCTTGCCCAGATGCACTTTTACTTGCCTTGCCATTTGCGTACGCAGGCAAGTGGGTGGTGAAAGGCAGAACCATGTTTGTAAACTACCGTGTGTGCCATGAATGTGGTTGTTTCCTTTTTTTTTAATGTTATCTCAATATGAGATTAATGAACACGATATTACATCCTTTTTCCCATTTGCGAAATCAAATGCCACTGCGGCAACAACGGAAATACAAACGTATCGCAAATTGTTAATCTCTCAGCTTTGTTGGTGGCCACACAAATAGCAAATGTTATTTATTTGCTCTATGGCTTTATGTGTTTGTTGTTGTTGTGCTGCATTCTGTCGGAATCCAAACATACGAGCATGCATGCCAAGTGAAAAATTGCACTAGGATTTAAAAACATAAATGTGTGAGATTTCACCTAATACAGCTAAAATGATTGATGTGGCAAATATACCAACCGTGCAATAAGTAGCAACGTGCCTGGGAAAAGAAGGGAGGAGAAACGTCTATTCCGCAGAATGAACAAGTAAGAGCGTACTAAGTTCGGCCGGGCCGAATCTTATATACCCTCCACAATGAATCGCATTTGTCGAGTTCTATGCGCGGTATCTCTTTTTAGACAAACATAGAATATTGAATAAGAACTGTTATGCTATTGGAGCTAAATCAAGTTATAGTCCTATTCGGACCGTAAATGAATGCTGAACATTCTAGAAGTCATTGTGTAATATTTCAGTTCATTCGGATAAGAATTGCGCCTTGCAGGGGCTCAAGAAGCAAAATCGTGAGATAGGTTTTTTATGGGAGTTGTATCAAGCTATTGGTCGATTCAGACTATATTACACACGTATGTTGAAGGTCATGAGAGAAGCCGCATGAGAATTGCGCCCTCTAGAGGTTCAAGAAGTCAAGACCCACGATCGGTTTATATGGCAGCTATATCAGGTTCTATACCGATTTATGCCATACTTAGCACAGTTATTGGAAACCATAACGAAACACCTCATGCAAAATTTCAGCCAAATCGGATGAGAATTGCGCCCTCTAGAGGCTCAAAAAGTCAAGATCCAAGATCGGTTTATATGGCAGCTATATCAAAACATGGATCGATGTAAACCATACTTAGCGTAGTTGTTGGAAGTGATACCAGAACACTATGTGCAAGATTTCAATAAAATCGGACGAGAATTGCGCCCTCTAGAGGCTCAAGAAGTCAAGACCCCAGATCGGTTTATATGGCAGCTTTATCAAAACATGGACCTATGTAAACCATACATAGCACAGGTGTTGGAAGTGCTACCCAAACACTATGTGCAAGATTTCAATAAAATCGGACGAGAATTGCGCCCTCTAGAGGCTCAAGAAGTCAAGACCCCAGATCGGTTTATATGGCAGCTTTATCAAAACATTGACCTATGTAAACCATACATAGCACAGTTGTTGGAAGTGCTACCCAAACACTATGTGCAAGATTTCAATAAAATCGGACGAGAATTGCGCCCTCTAGAGGCTCAGGAAGTCAAGATCCAAGATCGGTTTATGTGGCAGCTATATTAAAAACATGGACCGATGTAAACCATACTTAGCGTCGTTGTTGCAAGTGCTACCAAAACACTACGTGCAAAATTGCAATAAAATCGGACGAGAAATGCGGCCTCTAGAGGCTCAAGAAGTCAAGACCCAAGATCGGTTAATATGGCAGCTATATCAAAACATGGACCAATGTAAATCATACTTAGCGTAGTTGTTGGAAATGATACCAAAATACTTCATGCAAAATTAAAATCGGACGAGAATTGCGCCGTCTTGAGGCTCAAGAAGTCAAGACCCAAGATCGGTTTATATGGCAGCTATATCAAAACATGGACCGATGTAAACCATACTTAGCACAGTTGTTGGAAGTGATACCAAAACACTGCAAAATTTCAGTTAAATCGGATGAGATTTGCGCCCTTAGAGGCTCAAGAAGTCAAGACCCAAGATCGTTTTATATGGCAGCTATATCAAAACATGGACCAATTTGGACCATTTACAATACCTACTGACCTACACTAATAAAAAGTATTTGTGCAAAATTTCAAGCGACTAGCTTTACTCCTTTGAAAGTTAGCGTACTTTCGACAGACAGACGGACGGACATGGCTAGATTGACTTAAAATGACATGACGATCAAGAATATATATACTTACTGTGGTCTTAGACGCATATTTCGAGGTGTTACAAACAGAATGACGAAATTACTATACCCCCATCCTATGGTGGAGGGTATAAAAAGGAAATGGAAGGACGTGAGTGTGAGCGAATTGAGATGTACAGGAGTCAGAATGAAGTCCGCAAATTTTACCAAAGAATTAAACATCAAACCGATGACTTTGGTGCAGGCACATCCTCCTGCAGAGACAAAGAATGAAATCTGGTAACTGATACAGATAGTGTGATGGGGATATGGAAAGAACATTCCATTCGACTGCTAGTGTTGGACGATGGCGGCGAAAAGGATACCGCAAAACCAATCCCTGACGATGGTATAGAATGTTTACTTCCTAGTCAGAATGAGGTCCAAGTAACAGTGACCCAACTGAAGAACAACCAGGTAGCAGGAGCCGATGGCTTATCCTCTGAACTACTAAAGACCGGAGGCGAAACGCTGATAAGGCGTATGCATCAGCTTGTCTGCGCAATCTGGCTAGAAGAACGCATACCCGATGATTGGAACCTCAGCATACTATGTCCCGTACACATGAAAGAAGGCAAGACGGAATAAATCCCCATCCCATACAAAATACTCTCGAGCGTGCCGTGTAAAAGATAACAAGAACAAGTAAAAGCGTGCTAAGTTCGGCTGGGCCAAATCTTATATACCCTCCACCATGGATCGCATTTGTCGAGTTATTTTTCCGGCATCTCTTCTTATACAAAAAAGGATATAAGAAAAGATTTACTCTGCTATTAGAGCGATATCGAGATATGGTCCGGTTTGGACCACAATTAAATTATATGTTGGAGACCTGTGTAAAATGTCAGCCAATTCGAATAAGAATTGCGCCCTTTGGGGGCTCAAGAAGTAAAATAGAGAGATCGATTTATATGGAAGCTGTGTCGGGCTATAGACCGATTCAGACCATAAAAAATACATATGTTGATGGTCATAAGAGGATCCGTCGTACAAAATTTCAGGCAAATCGGATAATTATTGCGACATCTAGAGGCTCAAGAAGTCAAGATCCCAGATCGCTTTATATATCAGCTATATCAGGTTAAAAACCGATTTGAACCTTATTCGGCACAGTTGTTGAAAGTAAGAATAAAATACGTCATGCACAATTTCAGCCAAATCGGATTGGAATTGCGCCCTCTAGAAGCTCAAGAAGCAAGTCCCCAGATCTGTTTATATTACAGCTATATCAGGTTATGAACTGATTTGAACCATACTTAGCATAGTTGTTGGATATCATAACAAAATACTTCGTGCTAAAATTCATTCAAATCGGATAAGAATTGCGCCCTCTAGAGGCTCAAGAAGTCAAGACCCAAGATCGGTTTATATGGCAGCTATATCAAAACATGGACCGATATGGCCCATTTACAATACCAACCGACCTACACCAATAAGAAGTATCTGTGTAAAATTTCAAACGGCTAGCTTCACTCCTTCGGAAGTTAGCGTGCTTTCGACAGACAGACGGACGGACGGCTAGATCGACATAAAATGTCGCGACGATCAAGAATATATATACTTTATGGGGTCTCAGTCGAATATTTCGAGTAGTTCCAAACTGAGTGACGAAATTAGTATACCCCCTTTCCTATGGTGAAGGGTATAAAGAGCGTGCTAAGTTCGACCAGGCCGAATCTTGGAAATCCACCACCATGGATTCTGCAAAAATATGGAAGTTATATCTGGTTATAGACCGATTTGGACCGTACTTGGCAGAGTTGTTGGGAGTCTTAACATAGTCTTAACAATCGTACAAAAATTGCGGATTCCGGGGGCTCAAGAAATCAAATCGGGCGATCGGTTTATATGGGTGCTACATCAGGTTATAGACCGATTTGAATCGTACTTAGCAGAGTTGTTGAAAGTCATAACAGAACACTATGTGCGAAATTTTAGCCAAATCGGACGACAATTGTGGCTTCCAGGGGCTCAAGAAGAACCGGGTCCGCTCCGCTGCTCCTTCTTTAACTTTATATGGAGCAAAATTTTCCTTTGAATATATATTTTCCACAATTACAGTGCTTTTAGTGAAATGCCATGCTACGAAAACAGTATATCGCTTGACTAACAGTTAAACAATATAAGTGCCTTTATCTGAATCCCAAATGATCTTTATTGGTCTACGAATTTAAGTTTGGATGTAGTATGTACTCCATTCTTAAAGAACTTTATTTCAGGCCGGTATTCTCATGATGTCTGATTTAGGGGTGTTTTCGGGGGTGAGGTGGTCCCCCAGATACTTGACGCTGAAAAAATATCAGCATCATGCTAATCTCTCACCATTTACCATTTATTTATACCCCACATTGTCATTGGTTTAAAGGAAGCTTACACGAAGGTGCGTTCCCCAAACACATGGCCCCAAATTGGTTATCAAATACGTTTTCTAATCTCAAATACCTTTCATTTGAGCCACATATTGGCATGGTCGAAAATTTTTACACTTTGGGGGGATATTAATTAGGGATATTAATTTCATATTCTATTCCCAAATACCTTTATTTGAGCCCCATATGGCGATGGTCAGTAAAAAAATTTTTGGGAAAGAGTTAGACCCCAGAAAATTGGTCCCGAAAGTGGGTATCAATTCTGGCTCTACCCCCCAATTCCTTTCATTTAAGCTCCACGTTGACATGGTCGGTAAATATACCCGATTTAGTGATGTTTGGGGTGGTCCCCCAAACACTAACCCCGGAAAATATATCAGCAACGTGCTCTATTCTCATATAACTATACATCATTTATTTGATCCCCATATTGCCACTGGCCTCAAAATTATATATGAAATTCGTTTTCTAATCTCATTTGAACTCCTTATTGCAAAAGCAGCAAATATGTCCGGTTGCGGGTATTGACCCTAAAAACTATAAAAATTTAGTTCCACTCTCCTTAAGGCCCAAATTGTCTTGGTAAGCAAATACGTCCTATTTGGGGGTTGTTATCGTGGTGGGACGTCCCCTAGGCAGTTGGTCCCTAATGTTGATATCAGATACGTGGTCTAAAAAATCTTTAATTTGATGCCCATATTTCCATAGTCGGTAAACATAGACGGCTTGGGGGGGTGTTTTGGGAGATGGGCGGCTACTTAGTGGGTTGGCCTAGAAAATATATTTCGGATTCGTGTTCTACTCTAAGAATCCTCTTATTTGCACCTCATATTGCAATAGTTAGTAAATATTTCCTATTTGGGTGGTGTTGTGGAGGTGGGGTGGCCCCATAGACACTTTTACCTAATATTGATATCAGATTCGTGCTCTACTCCCAAAGACTTTTCATTTGAGCCCCATATTGCATTGGTCGTAAATTTTTCCCCTTTAGGGGTTGTTTTTGGGGAGGGACGGTCTCCCAAATACTTGGTCCCACCTTTGGATATCAGATTCATATTCTACACTCAATAGCCATATTGCCATGGTCAGTAAATATATCATATTTGGGGGGTGTTTTGGGAAAGGGGTGGACCCTCAGAAACTTGGTCCCATCTTTGGATATGTAATTCGTATTCTACTCGTAAACACCTTTCATTTGAGTCCCATATTGCCATGGTGGGTAAATATGTCCGATTTAGAGGTGTTTTGGGGTTGGAGTGGTCCCCCAAACACTTAGTCCACCAATTGGATATCAGATACCTTTTCTAATCTTCAATACCTTTCATTTGAGTCCCATATTGTCGTGATTGGTCTATATATATATTTTGTAGGTTTTGGGGGCGGGGCGGCCCCCCAGGTACCCCATCCTAAATTTTGATACTAAATTTTTGTTTTTAGGTTACTATAAGAGAGCACACGAAATTTGGCTTAAATCGCACCACCCATCTCCCACATCTCGCGTTTCTGAAAATTAAGGTAAGGGGGAGGGTCCCCCACCCCCCTTCAGATATCAAAAAATGTAGTACCCTATTTTCACCATGGGATCATTATGCACCATCTGTAAAAATTTCAAGAAAATCGGTTTAGCCGTTTCTGAGTCTATAAGGAACACACAAACAAAGAAACAAACACAAATTTTATACCCTTCACCATAGTATAGGGGTATACTAATTTCGTCATTATGTTTGTAACTCCTCGAAATATTTGTCTAAGACCCCATCAAGTATATATATTCTTGATCTTCATATCATTTTAAGTCGTCCTGTCATTCAGGCCGTCCGTCTGTTTGTCGAGAGCACGCTAACTTTTGAAGGAGTAAAGCTAGCCGCTTGAAATACTTCGTATTAGTGTAGGTCGGTTGGGATTGTAAATTGGTCCGTCCACGTTTTGATTTACTTACTTTACTTTAATTGGCTATGACAGAATATTTCTTCGACTAGCCGAACGTAGAATAGCGTTCCAAGCGCCTCGATCTTCTGCCCTCATTCTAAAATCTCTGACAACAAGTTTCGAGGTGTCTCCCACAAATTGATCTTTGATATAGCTGTCATATAAACCGATCTGGGATCTTGACTTCTTGAGCCGCTAGAGGGCACAATTCTTATCCAATTTGGTTGAAATTTAGCATGGGGTGTTTTATTATAACTTTCAACAACTGTGATGAGTATGGATGAAATCGGTCCATAACCTGATATAGCTGCCATATAAACTGATCTGGGGTCTTGACTTCTGGGGCCACTAGAGGGCGCAATTATTATCCAATTTAGCTTAAATTTGGCATTAGGTGTTTTGTTATGGCTTCCAACAACTGTGTCAAGAATAATTCAAATCGGTCCATAACCTGATATAGCTGCCATATAAACCGATCTGGGGTCTTGACTTCTTGAGCCACTAGAGGGCGCAACTAATATCCGATTTGGCTGAAATTTTGTACAACGGCTTCTCCCATGGCGTTTAACATACGTTTCAAATATGGCATGAATCTATTTATAGTTTAACCTAAAAAGGCGTTAAGTTCGGCCGGGCCGAACTTTGGATACCCATCACCTCGGGTATATATGTAAACCACTTTTCATCAAAATCCGGTGAAAATTGCATACCTTATGTCCCATAGCAGTTAGATCGAAATATGTTCCGATTTGGACCAAATACAAATAAGTACAAGTCATTGTTCAATTGTGTATAACAAAATGTTGGTCTTTTTAGTAGCTATATCTAAAAATAAAGCGATGTGAACCATATACGACACGGATGTCGAAAAGCCTAACGTAAGTCACTGTGTCACATTTCAGTGGAATCGGATTATAATTGCGCCTTTTATAGGGCCAAGATTTTAAATCGAGATATCGGTCTACATGGCAGCTATATCCAAATCTGAACTGATCTTTGCCATATTGCAGAAGTATGTCAAGGGGCTTAATTTAACTCTCTGTCCCAAATTACGTCAACATCAGACAATAAATGCGCCTTTTATGGGCCTAAAACATTAAATCAAGAGATCGGTCTATATGACAGCTATACCGAAATCTGGACCGATCTGGGCCATAATGCCGAAGTATGTCAAGCGGCTTGACTTAACCCACTGTCCCAAATTTCGGCGACATCGGACAATAAATGCGCCTTTTATTGGCCCAAACCCTAAATCGGAGGATCGCTCTATTTGGCAGCTATATCCAAATCTAGACCGATCTAAGTTGACAAAGGATGTCGAAGGGCCTAACACAACTCATTGTTCTAAATTTCAGCAAAATTGGATAATAAATGTGGCTTTTATGGGCCTAAGACCCTAAATCGGAGGATCGATCTATATGGCAGCTATAACCACATCTGCACCAATCTGGGCCAAATTGACGAAGGATGTCAAAGGGCCTAACACAACTCACTGTCCCCAATTTCAGCTAAATCGGATAATAAATGTGGCTTTTATGGGCCTAAAACCCTAAAACGGAGGATCGGTCTATATCGCAGCTATATGCAAATCTGGACCGATCTGACCTAAATTAACGAAGGATGTCAAAGGGCCAAAGACAACTCACTGTCCCAAATTTCAGCAAATTCGGATAATAAATGTGGCTTTTATGGGTCTAAGACCTAAATCGACGGATCGGTCTATATGGGGGCTATATCAAGATATAGTCCGATGTAGCCCATCTTCGGACTTAACCTGCTTATGGACAAAGAAAGAATCCGTGCAAAGTTTAAGCTCAATATCTCTATTCTTAAAGACTGTAGCGTGATTTCAACAGACAGACGGACAGACGGACGGACATGTCTAGATCGTCTTAGATTTTTACGCTGATCAAGAATATATATACTCTATAGGGTCGGAAATGGCTATTGGCTTTTGATTGTAATCCGAAATAAGTTTGCTGGGTTATGCCATCCCTTGCAACAACTGAATACAGCTACAAATACAGATGGCTATCAATAGTTTCAAATAAACATCAGCAAACATTCAAAAGGTAAATCTGACAAATATAAAAGCCATATTCCCAGAGAGAGGGAGAGAGTTGTATGCAAAAATAAACTCATCATGGTTGCGAAAATTCCAACTGCTTTAATTTTCCGTTTCGGCTTTTGGTCCTTATTATTTGTGTTTTTCACTTTTAGAAAACGAATATGGTTTGCATTCAAAATTGCAGCTAGAGGTTATGGGAAATAGTGAACAAAAACATGAAATAGATTTTTTTGTTTGTATACCTTTACACGAGGCCTTCCCTTGCTTTTGTTCCTGGCTCAGGAAAATGTGGGTCATGATAAATCTCTGAGAAAAACCAGCGCAAATACTTTACAGACATAAAGGCAATGGAAACAATGCAGCTGACAACAGCACTTTCTATTTCAATTTCTGTGAACGGTGTTTTGTGTTTTATTAAAATCATAATTTATTTTAAGATGTTATTTAAATATGTAACCCACACACACATATTACACATACATGCATACATGTATACCTACTTATATACATGAGTACCGTGTCAAATACCTTGTAACACTTTTTCATGTTTTTCCGCACGATTTTGTATTTGTATTCGTTACGCTTAATTTTCCTGTTAATCGTCCTTCTCGTTTTGTTTTAACGTTTTTCTACTCGCTAACATCCTTTTAAATTTAATTTCAAATACGTGACTGGCATCCAGCTAGCCCTCCGCCCTCAGCCACCCAGCGCCAACCCCAACGCGGTGTATTGTAACAGAACATAAGCTATTCATGCAACTCATGCAGCGCAGCAATCATGCGACAGTAGCTTTTCCGGTAGAAGTCACATCTCTTGTAGGCTCAAGTTGTGTGCATGTAAATTTCGAGAACCTTATTTCTGAGATGCTTAATGCTAAATATGGGTTAAGTCCAGGAGAAGTATAATTACTTTGTTTATGTGTCAAACTCATCGGGGAAAAATTATAAAATTTAAATATTTAAAATAATTTGCCTATACGTAGTTGAGTTATGAGTGGAAAATGTTTAGCAAATTATTTCATATTTATGGCATAGCTTGAATAGAGGTTTGAGACAAATTATGGCGAATAGGATGACAAACAAGAGTACAAATGAGGACGCTTGAAAATAAATATAAACAATTTGTAATCCGATTCGGACCATAAAAGAATTGAATGCTAAACATTGTAGAAGTCATTGCGTAACATTTCAGTCCATTCGGATAAGAATTGCAGCTTATAGGGGCTCAAGAAGTAAAATCGGAAGATCGGTTTATATGGGAGTTGTATCAAGCTTTAGTTCGATTCAGACCATATTTCACATGTATGTCAAAGGTCATGGGAGAAGCCATTGTACAAAATTTCAGAAAATTTGATAATAACTGCGCCTTCTAGAGGCTCAAGAAGTCAAGATCCCAGATCGGTTTAAATGGCAGCTTTATCAGGTTATGTACCAATTTGCGCCATACTATACACAGATATTGGAAGTCATAACAAAACACTTCATGCAAAATTTCAGCCAATTCGGATGACAATTGCGCCATCTAGCGGCTCAAGAAGTTAAGATCCCAGATCGATTTATATGACAGCTATATCAGGTTATTAACCGATTTTAACCGTACTTAGTAAAGTGGTTGGAAGTGATGCCAAAACACCACGTGCAAAATTACAGCCAAATCGGATAAGAATTGCGCCATCTAGAGTCTCAAGAAGTCAAGACCCAAGATCGGTTTATATGGCAGCTATATCAGGTTATGAACCGATTTGAACCATACTAAGCACAGTTGTTGGAAGTGATACTAAACAATTACGTCCAAACTTTCAGATAAATCGGATGAGAATTGCGAACTCTAAAAGCTCAAGAAGTCAAGACCCAAGATCGATTAATATGGCAGCGATATAAAAACATGGACCGATTTGGCTCATTTATAATCCCAACCGGCCTACACTTATAACAATTATTTGTGCAAAATTTCAAGTGGCTAGCTTTACTCCTTCGATAAGTGTGCTTTCCACAGACCGACGGACGGACATCACTAGATCGATTTAAAATGTCATGACGATCAAGAATATATTGGGTTGCCCAAAAAGTAATTACGGATTTTTGATATAGTCGGCGTTGACAAATTTTTCACAGCTTGTGACTCTTGAATTGCATTCTTTCTTCTATCAGTTATCAGCTGTTACTTTTGGCTTGCTTTAGAAAAAAAGTGTAAAAAAAGTATATTTGATTAAAGTTCATTCTAAGTTTTATTAAAAATGCATTTACTTTCTTTTAAAAAATCCGCAATTACTTTTTGGGCAACCCAATATATACTTTATGGGGTCTTAAACGCATATTTCGAGGTGTTACAAACAGAATGACGAAATTAGTATACCCCCATCCTATGGTGGAGGGTATAAAATAATATAAAATCTTTAAGTTCAGTCGTGCCATACTTTTGGATCGAAACGCCAGATCGACCTATGTGGTTAGGTTAGGTTATGTTTAAGTGGCAGTCGGCCATCAGACTCACCTAGACGTTTACGTCCATTGTGATATCACAGTTACAAAAGAAGGAAGATGCCTCTAGTTCTTAGCGTTGAACCATCCAGATCGCTTTCAAAAGCCAAACAACTTACGAATGTTCACAACCACTAAATCAGGCAGGTTCTCATAGAAATGAAAACCTAAAGTGGAACTTCTTCTGACTGGCAGTGCGGGACACACACGCAGAAGGTGTTCTATAGTCTCTTCTTCTTCGATGTCCTCACAGCTTCTGCAAAAGTTGTTGCTGGCAACCTTCAGGCTGTCAGAATGTTTTCCGATTACACAGTGACCTGTCATGACGGACACAATGACTGAGACCTCTGTTCTAGCCAATGACAGCAAAGCGGTAGACCTCTTCAAGTTTGGATTAGGCCACATAGTTTTGGAATGCTCACAGCCCCCTCCTTGTGACCATCTATCATTGGTTGTCCTTCGGGCCTGGTCTTGAAAACTTAGCTTACATGTCGATGGAGGCATACCCACAGACTCCAGTATCCCTGGAATATGTAGGACAGTTCCTAGTCTCGCAAGCTCGTCCGCTTTACAATAACCTGGGATATCTCTTTGGCCCGGCACCCACAACAGGTAAATTTTGAACAGTTCAGCCATCTCGTTGGGGGATCTGCGATAGTCTACGGCGGTTTTTGTGTTCAGAGAAACGTTCTCCAGCTGCCTGGTTGTCTGAGACGATATCTATGCCAATCGTCGTTATGACATTATATCTAAGCCATTCCACTACTTCCTTAATTGCAAGAATATCCGCATGATACACTCTGCAGTGGTCGGGTAACATTTTCGATATGACCAGTTCTAGATCTTTCGGAAGACTGATCAGGAGAAGACTTGGGCAAGATAATTTAGATTGTCCAAACGTAGAAGACATTGACGACAATGTCAACAGGATTACGACTGCACAATTGAAGTCTTTCGAAGATAGTTGTCCTCTTCGAGAAAGGAAATCATTCCAAGAAAGACCCTGAATGACCAGAGAGATTCGTAACATTGGGAAAGAGTTCCGCAGGCTTTACAACAGAGCAAATCATAAAAAAGCGGAAGTTTACTGGCATGTGTGCTACACATGGCTCAAGGAAAACACTAAGGTGATGGAAGATTTTATGCGAAAAGGTCGATAGTGCTAATTACGCCGCCAAGATGAAAAAGTTTCTCTTAAAAACAGCGGTGGTTTTCCCCTACTAATGCTGGCAATATTTGTGAGGCACTATGCCATGTAAAACTTCTCTCCAAAGATTTAAAACTTCTCTCCAAAGAAGTATCGCACTGTGGCACGCCGTTCGGACTCGGCTATAAAAATAAGGCCCCTTATCATTGAGCTTGAACTTCAATCGGACTGCATTCATTGATATTGATATGTGAAAAGTTTGCCCCTGTTCCTTAGTGGAATGTTCATGGGCAAAAATTTGCAATGCAGAAGGGCCGAAAGGGTCTTGCACACGGCATATGAGTGGATTAGACCCAGGGGTCTCAATGTAAATCCAGAGTAAACTGAAATATGCCTGTTGACGAGGAAGACGAAGGTGGACCAATTTGACGCACCACATTTTCTCTATAGAATGATTTCGATATCTGACAAAGTCAAATACTTAGGAGCCATCTTGGATAAGAAACTTAATTGGAAGTGTCAAAATGGGGACTGGGGATAACGAAGATAGTCCACTGGCTCTATAGGAGCGTAATTAGATCACTTACTAACGCCTCAGTAGTTTGGTGGACTGCTGTGGAGAAAAAATACAATATAAGAACCATACAACAGGTTCAGAGAATATGTTGTTTTAGCATAGGCGGAGAGATGAGGACCACGCTGAACCACTGGAGACTATTCTAGATATCCGACCCCTTGACAAACACATTAAAGCCACTGCGGCTATGAGATTTAAGGCGATGGGAGAATGGATTGAGTATAGCAGCAGCTCATACCATCGCGGCATTATCGAGGCGACGATAGGAAACCTGGAAAGAAGGGAAGAGGTCTCCGATCAGATATTTGAGACGACCCTTGAGGTCGAGTGCGAGGCACTGCTGCCAGCGGCACCGTTTTGGACTGATGGAACCCTAGTATTGCCATCTGGAAAATCATGTTACACGGATGGATCAAAGCTTGAGGACAAAGTGGGCCTCGGGGTCTACATTGAGAACTCAGGGACTGAAATCTGTTTTAGACTACCTGACCATAATACGGTCTTGCAGGGGGAGATCCGGGCGATCACCAAATGCGTGAAGTGGTGTGGTACTAACGCGAGGACATGGAGTGTGAACATCTTTACCGACAGTAAAATTGCCATAAGAGCAATAACAACCAGGACGGTAAAGTCGCAACAGTCTTGGAGAGTACGAAGGAGATTAACGCCCTCTTTGGGGATGGCACAATCCGCATTGTTTGGTTAGCGGGCCATAACACAGTGAGGGGGAATGAAAAAGCAGGCGATTTGACACTGAAGGCCAGAGGACTGAACTTAAACAAACTTGGTTACCCATGACTTACCACAATGGGTCGCATGATGGCCTATGCGGATGCTAGGATCAGTCTTGGCGTCATCGTTTGCCAACCTAATGTAGCCTAGTGCGAAGCCTTTTGGGTCGACGTATATAAGGGCGTAGGTGACGAACGCGCATGTGTGGAACAGGGAAACGTTCGGTCTCTCTTTCACTTTCACTTTCTCCCTCTCCACTTTCCCTTTAACTCACTTCCTCTCCCTTCCTTTTCTCTAACTCACTTCCTCTCACTTCCTTTTCTCTTTCCCACTTTCTCTCTAACTCACATTCTCCCTCCATTTCTCCATATCGCTCTCTCGCTTTCTCCCTCTTTTTCGCTCTCTCCCTCTCTCTATCGCTCTCTCCCTCTCTCTCTCGCTCTTTCAATTTGTCCCTATCTTTCTCTCGCTCTCTTACACGGGCTGTCCCCTATCTCCCATTACAACGATAACTGTCGAAGTCACAGAATGTCTTCTTTAAAAAAAGTGGTTTAAAAATATTGTAATTGGATTGTGAATTATCCATTGTAGTTCTCTTATTTATCAACCTCTCGTAGTTCACTTTACGCATAATACTCTCTCTCTCTCCATTATTATTTTTGAGATAATATTCTTCTTAAGGGCAGATCTGGATCGTGAGAACACGAGGCCTGTACTGAAAGGAAGTAAAAAGGAGGGCAGTTTAGCTTTCTGTATCATAGCGGTATTAGGTGGTGGGGGCCACCATAGCGCAGAGGTTAGCATGTCCGCCTATGACGCTGAACGCCTGGATTCGAATCCTGGCGAGACCATCAGAAAAAATTTTCAGCGGTTGTTTTCCCCTCCTAATGCTGGCAACATTTGTGAGGAACTATGCCATGTGAAACTTCTCTCCAAAGAGGTGTCGTACTGCGGAACGCCGTTCAGACTTGACTATAAAAAGGAGGCCGCTTATCATTGAGCTTACTGCACTCATTGATATGTGAGAAGTTTGGCCCTGTTCCTTGGTGGAATGTTCACGGGCAAAATTTGTATTTGCATTTACTTAGGTGGCGACACAATACCAAACTTGAATCAACTTCGGGGAGTGTTAGAGAATGATATTTTGGATTTTGTAAGTAGCACAAAATTTCTAACTTTGATTTTCCTTTTCGAGGTTACTTTTTAGTATTTATAGCGCACAACAAGCCGAATACTGGCTTAGGGGTATGCCCATAGTGGAGTGGAGTGGGGTGGATTAATATACGCACCCCCTTTTCAACCTAATCTAACCTAACCTCTGGACCAGTTTGCATTGATGGAGAATATCGACGTCGCACAGTGGGAGAAAATCGAAAAAAAAAACTAGTAAAAAATATACCGTGTAACAACGGGTAGAGTTATCTCTTTGATGCATAAAAATGAAAATCGAACCTCAAGTACCTTCGCAAATTGCAAAATGTAATGCAGATCTCGGTCACAAAAAAAATTTAACTCGAACATCTCCAAAACCAGTGGTGGTATTGTAGATTTCAGGCGAATTTTTTTGAAAATCACACCATGCATGAATATTTGGCAGTCCGAACAATTTTTCGAAATTCCGAGGGGACCAATTTTAGGGGCCTGCCAAAAGGCGCCCGTACAACCTAGGGCCTTAAAATTTTACACACGATCTCGTCAACACCTCATCTTTCACCATTTCAAAGAGATGCCTCTACCCGTTCTCACATAGCATATTTTTATACCCTCCACCATAGGATGGGGGGTATACTAATTTCGTCATTCCGTTTGTAACTACTCGAAATATTCGTCTGAGACCCCATAAAGTATATATATTTTTGATCGTCGCGACATTTTATGTCGATCTAGCCATGTCCGTTCGTTTGTCCGCCCGTTTGTCCGTCCGTCCGTCTGTCTGTCGAAAGCACGCTATCTTCCGAAGGAGTAAAGCTAGCCGCTTGAAATTTTGCACAAATACTTCTTATTTGTGTAGGTCGGGTCGGTTGGAATTGTAAATGGGCCATATCGGTCCATGTTTTGATATAGCTGCCATATAAACCGATCTTGGGTCTTGACTTCTTGAGCCTCTATAGGGCGCAATTTTTATCCGATTGGAATGAAATTTTGCACGACGTGTTTTGTTATCATATCCAACAACTGTGCCAAGTATGGTTCAAATCGGTCCATAACCTGATATAGCTGCCATATAAACCGATATTGGGTCTTGACTTCTTGAGCCTCTAGAGGGCGCAATTCTTATCCGATTTGAATGAAATTTTGCACGACGTGTTTTGTTATCATATCCAAAAAATGTGCTAAGTATGATTCAAATCGGTCTATAACCTGATATAGCTGTCATATAAACCAATCTTGGGTCTTGACTTCTTGAGCCTCTAGAGGGCGCAATTCTTATCCGATTTGAATGAAATTTTGCACGACGTGTTTTGTTATCATATCCAAAAAATGTGCTAAGTATGATTCAAATCGGTCTATAAGCTGATATAGCTCTCATATAAACCGATCTGGGGTCTTGAATTCTTGAGCCTCTAGAGGTCGCAATTCTTATCCGATTTGAATGAAATTTTGCACGTAGTGTTTTGTTATCATATCCAAAAAATGTGCTAAGTATGATTCAAATCGGTCTATAACCTGACCGATTGTGCCTGCAACGACTGTGCCAAGTATGGTTCAAATCGGTTCATTACCTGATATAGCTGTCATATAAACCGATCTTGGGTCTTGACTTCTTGAGCCTCTAGAGGGCGCAATTCTTATCCGATATGAATGAATTTTGGCACGTAGTATTTTGTTAAGATATCAAACAACTGTGCCAAGTGTGGTTCAAATCGGTCCAAAACCTGGTATAGCTGTCATATAAACCGATCTGGGGTCTTGACTTCTTGACCCTCTAGAGTGCGCAATTCTTATCTGATTGGAATGAAATTTTGCACGACGTGTTTTGTTATCATATCCAAAAAATGTGCTAAGTATGATTCAAATCGGTCCATAACCTGATATAGCTGTCATATAAACCGATCTTGGGTCTTGACTTCTTGAGCCTCTAGGGGGCGCAATTCTTATCCGATTTTGCTGAAATTTTGCATGACGTATTTTATTCTTACTTTCAACAACTGTGTCAAATAGGGTTCAAATCGGTTTATATCCTGATATAGCTGCCATATAAACCGATCTTGGGTCTTGACTTCTTGAGTCTCCAGAGGGCGCAATTATCATCCGATTTGGCTAAAATTTTGCATGACGTATTTTATTTTTACTTTCAACAATTGTGTCAAATAGGGTTCAAATCGGTTTATATCCTTATATAGCTGCCATATAAACCGATCTGGGATCTTGACTTCTTGAGCCTCTAGAGGTCGCAATTACTGTCCGATTTGCCTGAAATTTTGTACGACGGATTCTCTTATGACCATCAACATACGTGTTTATTATGATCTGAATCGGTCTATAGCCCGATACACCTCCCATATAAATCATATAATTTAATTGTGGTCCAAACCGGACCCTATCTTGATATCGCTCTAATAGCAGAGCAAATTTTTCTTATATCCCTTTTTTGCCTAAGAAGAGATGCCGGGAAAAGAACTCGACAAATGCGTTCCATGGTGGAGGGTATGTAAGATTCGGCCCGGCCGAACTTAGCACGCTTTTACTTGTTTTTACTATTGGGTTGCCCAAAAAGTAATTGCGGATTTTTTAAAAGAAACTAAATGCATTTTTAATAAAACTTAGAATGAACTTTAATCAAATATACTTTTTTTACACTTTTTTTCTAAAGCAAACTTAAAGTAACAGCTGATAACTGACAGAAGAAAGAATGCAATAACAGAGTCACAAGCTGTGAAAAAATTTGTCAACGCCGACTATATGAAAAATCCGCAATTACTTTTTGGGCAACCCAATAGTTTTTTTCGATTTTTTCCCACTGTGATTTTAACAGCCAGACGAACAGACATGTCTAGATCGTCTTAGATTTTTACGACAATCTCGAATGTATAAACTTTATAGGGTCAGAAATGGATATTTCGATGTACAGGGTGGCTGATGAATATTGCTACAATGATGAATATTGCTACATTTTTTTTTCGGTGTATGGAATACATTTTTCTTTTATTCATGTTAAATTAAATTATTAAATTAATTATTAAATTATTATTAATTAAATTAATTAATTAATTAATTAAATTAATTATTAAATTATTATTATTAAATAGAAAAAAAGTTATTACATTTTTTTTTGGTAGCGGCTTTCATCAGCCACCCTGTATTGCAAACTGAAAGATACAATGAATAAACCCCTATCGTTCGGTGGTGGTTATAAAAAAAGCTTTGCACTACACGTTAACAGAATATGAACGCTGCTATTTAGACTGATCATTTAGTTCAACACTTTGGTCTCACAAAAAAGGCTCCTACGAGTACTTGCCAGCTCTTACTTGTTTCCATTTAATTTAGTTGCCGTCTAAATACTCTCCATTAACTCATACAAATGCCTTTACCTCATAAAAATTCCAAAAACAAAAATCAACAAATCTTCTTCAACCCCTCTCAGAATGTCATATTTCTCCGGTATACTACATCTGAAACAATAAACGCGCATAATTAGAGCCATCAAATGGGACGAGCACAAGAATTAATGTCGTCCTTGTTGCAGTTAATGAGATACGCATTGAATAAACGATTGTCTATCGCAATAAAAGGATGTTGTGCCATGTATTCGAAGGCTATATGTAGACAAATGTATTGACAAATATGCCTAACAAGTACAAATAATGTTGTTGTGATTAAAAGAAGAAAAAAAGAAAAGACAAACTTTGGAATATTGGTTCCTATCCCTATCCCTTTTCAACGTAAATTCTTAATGAAGGCAATAGGAATGGAGATGTTCTCAACCCTCATGCCATGCAGCAATTTGAAAGAATAACTTTGATAGGCATAGTAGAATGGCAAGATTACTCTACGCTATGGTTTCGGTAGAAATTTAATTTTTTATGTGGAAAACTATAGAATTTCTGTATTCGCAAACAACACAGAATGGCTCCGACTATAAGCGAAATATGCGTTATTGGTCAGACAGCAATCCACACGTACTCCATGAATCATCATTGCATTCCAAAAAAAAAATACGGTTTGGTGCGGTTTATGGGCCGACGGCGTCATTGGACCGTACTTCTTCCGTGATGATCAAGACCGGCACGTTACTGCGAATGGGAATCGCTACCGTTCAATGATTACAGAATATTTTTGACCCCAATTGCATGAAATGGACTTGGAGGACATCTGGTTCCATCAGGACAGCGCCACAAGCCACACAGCGATTGTAAAGGCAAATTTTAGTGGAATCCATGGTGGAAGGCTCCTAAGATTCGACCTGCTCTATGAATATATCAGTGGTTTTAGCATATCAATAATATCTTGATATCTTCGGACAATAATCCAGAAGCCCCAGAAAAACTGAAATCACTGCATCTAGTGTACCAATGCGATGCTCTTATTCGTCAGCATCTCGCTGGATAGTAAGGGGAAGCTTGAATCGGCATCAAACTTGCTGGCAGAAATAATGTTTAGTAGTTTTAACGAAAAAATACTTTTCGACCTATCCGGGTAAGACATCGCAGCAGGTTTAAAGACTTAATGAATGGAGACTTTATAGAGCTTAGATAAACTACAAGGACTATCTACAAAGCATCCAATCGAGTACAATAGTGAGGTTAAATTGGCAAAGAGCGCTTCATGGGTTGGTTCTTTTGAGTTGATAAAGGGGGTCATTCCTCAAGGTTCCGTAGCGTGCTTTCTAACATCTCGCAACCCTTCGATAAGATATAGGAGATATAACGAAATTTCGATAGGATTCAGCTGTGGAACTCTTGGCTACGGCGAGCTTTCCTGGGTGTTCGGATGGGTTCAATGAACCCATGGATTCTACTGATATTGATGTCTTTGTCATGTAAATGCTTTTGACCTCTACAGACCGCCAGACCGGATGGTATATCCTCTGGTAAGCGGGAAACTATGCCAAGCGATCCCTCGAGAGGATTTTAAACCTTGTGCCGCCTCATTGGCTGGAGGCTAGTTTTCATTTCCAAAAAGGAAAAACTAAGCAACTCTCTGCTGAGGAACTAGAGCACATTAAGAGCCTAATCGTTCGTGATAAAAGAAGATGGCCAAAGACATATTTGCCCATGAAAGTGCTGAAAGTGCTGTCCAATTCAAGTTTTTAGCTCAATGATAAGGGCCCTCCTTTTTATAGCCGAGTCCGAACGGCATGCCGCAGTGTGATAACTATTTGGGGAGAAGTTTTTACATGGCATAGTACCATACAAAGATCAACAGCATTGGGAAGGCATAACCACCTCTAAAAATTTCTTCTGATATTCTCGGCAGGATTCGAACCAGGCCTTCAGCATCATAGGCGGACATGCTAACCTCTGCTCTATGGTGGCCAACAAGCATATTGGGGTTGCAAAGAAGGCAATTTGGGGATAAGCGACTTTAATTTGACTTTAAGAATTCCTCAACTCCTGATTTTTTGTGTTTGCAGTTTTTCAATGTCCATCTGCGTGCAGTGTCAGATCGTACCTTCCTCGCCATGTTCAAACGGGTGCGAACCTTTGCTGCAACAAGGTAATGATCCGAATCTATATTCGCTTCACGGATCAATCATACATCCAACACGCTGAATGCCTTCCATCTATCACAACGTGATGAATTTGGTTCCTCGTGTTTTGATCGGGTGACAGCCATGTGGCTTTGTGAATATTTTTATGTTTAAATCTGGTGCTACTAACTACGCGGCAAAATCTATCAGCCTCAACCCATTACTGGACGTTATCTCGTGGATGCTAAACTTTCCGACTGTTGAACCAAAAATTTCTTCCTTTCCTATCTTCGCATTAAAATCTCCCAGAACGATTTTAGTATCATACACGGGGCAGCGGTCATATTCTCTCTCTAGGCGCTAGTAAAAAATATCCTTGGTCTGCTCGTCTTTGTCTTCCGTCGCGGCATGGGCACAAATAAGGCTGATGTTGAAGAATTTGGCTTTTATGCGAATTGTGGCTAGCCTCTCATCCACCGGAGTAAAGCTGGTATCAGTTTCAGTCTCCGACTAACCACAAATCCACAGCCAAATTCATGCCTCGTGTTATGGCAGCTATAATATAGTTCATCACAGTTTGGTGTTGTAGTGACACCATTCCCAGTCCATCGCACTTCCTGTAAGGCGGTAATATCTGCCTTGTACTTCTCTATTACATCCGCCAGCGCGCATACTGCACCTTCTCTATAGAGAGTGCGGACATTTCAGGTGTAGATCCGCAACTCATGGTCCTTTTTTCGTTTGCGTGGGGCGTCAAAGTTGGGGGGGGGGTCCGTTTTTACTTTTACTTTGTTTCTCATAGTAGTTCGTATAGTTTTCCGGGGGCGGGTTACTGGCCCTGCGCCCCAACTGCATGGGATTGCACATGTATCCCTTGCTTGCTCCAAGATCCGAAGTTCGCCTCCAGCCGCCCCTAACCTGGGAACAGACTCTGATGTTGGCGATTGGTTTTTGGAGGCGCCAACAACTCAACTCGCCTTGTAATCTCGAGTATCATTGAAACTCAGTGCCACCTGACTCCTCACTGAGATTCTCCTCTCGAAAATCGCTAAATGCTCGCGGCCGCATTTGCAGCTACTCCTCATAAAAACGGAGCTTTCCACCATCCGCAACCTGTGCATGCGGCCGATAACTTTCAGCTAAGCTTCCCGTGATAACGATGGACACCACACAAGTCGGAGCTCAAAGTTCCGGCCTGTGTGGTGCTCATAGTTATCCCTAGTCGGCCGGGCATTAAGATCTCCCAGATCTTTTTAATATCATGGGCGGGGCAGCGGTCGTATTCTCTCTCTATATATGCGCTCCCCCGTAGCGCAGAGGTTGGTATGTCCGCCTATGACGCAGAACGCCCGGGTTCAAATCCTGGCGAGACCATCAGAAAAAAATTTCAGCGGTGGTTTTTCCCTCCTAATGCTGGCAACATTTGTGAGGTACTATGCCATGTAAAACTTCTCTCCAAAGAGGTGTCGCACTGCGGCACGACGTTCGGACTCGGCTATAAAAAGGAGGCCCCTTATCATTGAGCTTTAACTTGAATCGGACTGCATTCATTGATATGTGAGAAGTTTGCCCCTGTTCCTTAGTGGAATGTTCATGGGCAAAATTTGCAATTTGCATATACGCTCGGAGAAAATATCTTTGGTCTGCTCTTAGGGCAGATGTTGAAGAATTTGGCTTCCGAATAATTTCGGATTGTGGCGAGCCTCTCATTCACCGGAGTAAAGTTGGAGACAAGGTGTTTCAATCTCCGACTAACCACAAATCCAAAGCCAAATTCATGCGTCACCCTTTGGTATTGCTGTGACACCTCTTCCGAACCATCGCACTTTCTGTAAGTCGGTAATATCTCCATTGTACTTTTCCAAAACATCCGCCAGTGCGTATACCGCAACTTTTCCATAAAGAGTCCGCACATTCCACTTTCAGTTCCGAAAAATGAGTCTTAATCAAAAACTTCATAATATCCTCCTTATTATCCCCTCTGTTACCCATGCCATTTTCATCATGTAACACAAGTAGCATAGTTTTCCTAGTGTAGCTCACCAATTGTGCTCGACCAAAAATTAATTTTGCGTTTCTGTACATGATACAAGGCAAATGTTCATTCATACTCCCACTTCCAACTGGAAACACAAGTAGATGTCTAAAGGCAGAGATGCCTTTGAAATATTCAATAATGTTAAACTCTCCCAACCAAACCATTAGACTAATGCATACAGCGCTAAGGTAAAATTACCATCGAAAAAAAACATCGCGGTTGTATGCGTACCTTAGCTTACCTGAAATTCTGTGTAGACTATATGGCCATGTTATATGGGTGGATATTAAGGTGGGTAATTTTGCTAATCCTTCTTATATTAAAAAAAAATTGTGTTTGTTCCGTATAGACTCAAAAACGGAACCATGAAATTTCCAACCTACATTGGTCTGGAAGGAAACATAGGTTATATAATTTTTTGATATCGGGAGGGGGGCGGACCCTCCCCTTACCCCAAAAGAACTTCCCAAAAATAAAATTGAACCGACCGGGACAATATAGGATTCAAATGAAAGGTATTCTAGAGAAGAGTACGAATTTCATAATAAAAGTTGGGTCCAAGTACAGGTGGGGGCCGCCCCAGCCCCAAAACCCCCTAAAATAGGTTTATTTGACGATCATGACAATATGGGACTCAAATGAAAGGTATTCGGGAGTAGATTACGAATATGGTCAGGAAGAAGGAATATGCAAAAACACCACCCAAAATAAAAAGCGGACCGATAAGGACAATATGGGTATCAAATGAAAAGTATGTGGGAATAGATTACGAATCTGGCGTACAAAATCATGTCGTAGTATAGGGCGTCACCCCACCCCCAAAAAAACTCCCAAAATGGGCACATTACCCCATCACGGATACATGGTACTCGCCTTGTTTTTTCCGTATAGACTGAAAAACGGCAGAACCGATTTTCTCGAAATTTTCGCATATTGTGTAGGGTGGTCTGGAAGGACACAAAGTCTTTAAAATTTTTCGGTATCGGAGGGGGACGGACCCTCCCCCTTATGCCAAAAACACAATCCGATCAGAACAATATGGGTATCATATGAAAGATATTGGAGAGTAGAATACCAATAGGGTATTAAAGTTTAAGCCGAAATATCCTTCGGCCCGCCCCAACTCCAAAACTCCCCAAACAGACATATTGGACGTTCATTTCAATATGGGGCTGAAATGAAAGGTATTCGGCAGTAGATTTCGAATCTGGCATTCAAAATCAGATCAAAGTTTAGTGGGTCACGCCACCCCTCAAAAACGCCATTAGACTCATTATGACTATATGATACTTGGCTAAAACGATTTTCTTAAATTTTTCATAGATTGTGTACGTTTACGTTAGATATCTGGTGGAGGCGGACCCTCCCCCTTACCCCAAAAACGCTACCCTTATCCGAAAGTGGTCCGATGGGCACAATAAGAGTATCAAATGAAAGGTATTGGAGACCAGAAAATGAATATGGTATTAAAATTTGGGTCCAAGAACCCAGCGGGCCCTCCAACCCCAAAATTCCTCTAAAAAGATATATTCGAAGTTCTGCCAATATGGAACTCAAATGAAAAGTATTAGGCAGTGGATTACAAATATGGCATAAAACATTAGATCCAAGTAATGTGAGGTCGCCCAACCCCAAATATGCCCGAAATGGGCATATTAGCCGACCATGACTATATGGGACTCAAATGAAAGGTATTAGGGAGCAGATAATGAGTATAACATTCAAATTTGCGTTCAAGTCTAGGTGGCGCTTTTCCTCCTAAAGATACGTCAAATGGGTTATTTGACCCATTATGACAATATGGGACTCAAATGAAAGGTATTTGAGAGTAGAAAAGGAATTTGATATCCAATTTTGGAGCCAAGTGTTTTGGGTCGCGTCCTAAAGCACTCACTTAACTGAACTTCATTTCCGTTGGGAATAAAGAGCGAATTTGATATCTAATTTCAGTGCAAAGTGCCGGTGGCCACCCCAGCCCCAAAACACTCTCCAAACGGTTCATATTTACCGGCCATGGGAATATGGGGCTCATATCAAAAGGGACTTGAAAGTGCATCACGAATTTGATATTCATATTTGAGTCGAAATGTTTGAGGTGCCATCCCTCCCATAATGAGAATATAACCTAGTGTCCGTAATCGTCACGTGATCAAAGAGAATGCTATCTTAGCCTTACGGTAGTGATCACGGCAATTTGTCTAGCCACAAAGTCCAGAGGCATAAGATGTAGCATTAAATTCAGTGCATCAGATGGTGTCTTCCTCAGTGCGTATGTGATGCACAAGCAAGCCATCCTTTGGATCCGGTCTACTATTGAACAGTAGGGGGACTTTTGAAGCGTCGTCCACCAGACCACAACACCATACAGCATTATTGGCCTGACAACTGCATGACGCTCGGTCCAAATCTCAACTTTTGCCAATGGCTCTCCAAAAATGTTGAACTTGAAGTTCAATTTCCTGTCCAGCACTGCACCCAGGTATTTTGCGCTTTCTGTAAATACAACATTCTCTCCTCCCAAGGAAACCTGTGTCAATTTAGGTAACTTGTATCTCCTACTGAAAGAACAACTTTCGTCTTACCAAGATTTACGCCTTTGATATTTTACATCTACACACTCTTTACCCACTCTAATAAACACACATCGTTGGCATGTGTCTATATTGGCAGCAAAAACCAATTGTTTGTTTCAAAGTCAACGTCAGTTGCAAGTTATTGTTGCTGGTGGATAGATTCCAGCGACGATACTATTTCCCCTTTTGCGCGAGTCAATTTCAATATCAAAACAATACCAAAGGAATACAAATAACAACAGCAACAACAAAAATAACACCAACGGCAGCATCGCGGCACTATAAAAAAAAAGAACACACAACGAATCCAAACGCGACGACTTAATAAACATGAAAACATTTCCTCCTTTGGCAGGCCAAAACCAACAACCCGGGCAGGCATGGTTAAAACAACCCCAAACTCCAATCAAAAAGCAAAAACAGATGCAGGAAACGGATGTTGCACTTGTGATGGGTCGTGCTGCATGGTGGAAGCCCGCATTGGCAACAACGAACGCAGTCGCGGGCGCAACGCCCCATAGCAAAAATGGGCAAAAACTTACATTCAACGAAGCTCTGAAAGATTTCCTGCAGAATTTTTCATTTCACTGTTATGGCAAATTAGTTGAAACTGGTCGTGGATATCAAGAAAAGTAAGGAAACGCGTATGGGTGTGTGTGTGTGTGTAAGCGAGTGTTCAATTAAACCATAACAAACAATGGAGGAGGGTACATACATGCATGCATGGTCAAGCCGCTAATAGGGGCCATGAAGCCGCTTGGGTAATTGGCCCTTGCATTATTTGTTGGACCATCGCCACCACCAGAGTTTAAATTAACCTCTCTAATAGACTTTTTTTCTCTCTCTCACTCTCTCCCAAACTTGCCCTGCCTGCCCTTTGCTTAGACTATTTTGGCTGGCTTTCCATGTTGTTGCATTGTCGGCCCTAATTATTTTCCTCTTGAATTACCACGGCACTGGGGATAGCCTGTTGACCACCTCCATTTATGACCCTTCATATGCCATAAGCCGTGTACCATTTCCGGCCGTATCCGTGTGTCCAATTAATCGCATTTCAAATGAATCGGCTAAAAGTTATGCCCGAGAACTGTAAGCAAGCCTTTGTGTTAAAAGTGTGATCATGAGGCAGTGACTGCAGCCAGTTTTCATTTGCAGCAAAAGCAAGGATCCCAGAAATCGTAGTGTGGAGCATTTCTATGAGCAAATTAAATTCTTGTATTACAATCACAATGTTCGTGGAGATATGCCGGACTATGAGAAAGCCTTGAAATTTCAACGATTTTTAGATATATTCGATCGCAAAGAGGATGAGCTGTTTTACAATACACGACGACGAATGACAATGGTAAGATGAGGGAGAAACTTCAGCAAGAAAAGGCAGAGAATCTCAAAATATCCTTAAAATCCACCTTTTTAGCATTACCCTTGAAAATCTTAGCTTTGCCATTTTCTATTTTAGTTGACTCCCAGTTGTCAGAATATTTTGAAACGTTGCCGCTTGGCTGGCAAAGATATTGATTGTGCTAAGGAGTTTACTGAGACATATACTTCCAAAGGTCTGTGTTGCACCTTCAATCATGATGAAAAGTAAGTTGGTCCAAATAACAATGCGACACTATGATGGCAAACACTTCCACCCCTGCCTTCAACATGTTTAGATATTCCAAGGAACGTTCAACACACAACCGTTTGTTTGGACCCGACATGGGGTTGCTAATATTATTGAATGCATCACATGGCGATGATTTTTTCCCCTCGACTATTGTTGACAGTTACGAGGTAAGTTAAACCAATAACAAGTAAGAGCGTGCCAAGTTCGGCCGGGCCGAATCTTATATACCCTCCACCAAGGACCGCATTTGTCGAGTTCCAAGCGCGGTATCTCTTTTTAGGCAAACAAAGAATATTGAAAAAGAACTGTTTTGCTATAGGAGCTTCGTCAAGTTATTGTCCGATTCGGACCATAAATGAATGCTGAACATTGTAGAAGTCATTGTGTAATATTTCAATTCATTCGGATAAGAATTGCCCCTTGTAGGGGCTCAAGAAGTAAAATCGGGAGATAGGTTTATATGGGAGCTGCATCAAGCTATTGATGGATTCAGACCATATTAGAGACGTATGTTGAAGGTCATGAGAGAAACCGTTGTACAAAATTTCTGCCAAATCGGATGAGAATTACGCCCTCTAGAGGCTCAAGAAGTCAAGATCCCAGATCGGTCAATATGGCAACTATATCAGGTTATGCACCGATTTGCGTCATACTTAGCATAGTTATTGGAAGTTATAACAAAACACCTCATGCAAAATTTTAGCCTAATCGGATGAGAATTGCGCCCTCTAGAGGCTCAAGAAGTCAAGACCCAAGATCGGTTTATATGACAGCTACATTAAAACATGAACCGATTTGGCCCATTAACAATCCCAACCGACCTACACTAATATAAAGTATTTGTGCAAAATTTCAAGTGGCTAGCTTTACTCCTACGAAAGTTAGCGTTCTTTTGACAGACAGACAGGACGGAAGGACGGACGGACGGAAGGACGGACGGACGGAAGGACGGACGGAAGGACGGACGGAAGGACGGACGGAAGGACGGACGGAAGGACGGACGGAAGGACGGACGGAAGGACGGACGGAAGGACGGACGGAAGGACGGACGGAAGGACGGACGGAAGGACGGACGGAAGGACGGACGGAAGGACGGACGGAAGGACGGACGGAAGGACGGACGGAAGGACGGACGGAAGGACGGACGGAAGGACGGACGGAAGGACGGACGGAAGGACGGACGGAAGGACGGACGGAAGGACGGACGGAAGGACGGACGGAAGGACGGACGGAAGGACGGACGGAAGGACGGACGGAAGGACGGACGGAAGGACGGACGGAAGGACGGACGGAAGGACGGACGGAAGGACGGACGGAAGGACGGACGGAAGGACGGACGGAAGGACGGACGGAAGGACGGACGGAAGGACGGACGGAAGGACGGACGGAAGGACGGACGGAAGGACGGACGGAAGGACGGACGGAAGGACGGACGGAAGGACGGACGGAAGGACGGACGGAAGGACGGACGGAAGGACGGACGGAAGGACGGACGGAAGGACGGACGGAAGGACGGACGGAAGGACGGACGGAAGGACGGACGGAAGGACGGACGGAAGGACGGACGGAAGGACGGACGGAAGGACGGACGGAAGGACGGACGGAAGGACGGACGGAAGGACGGACGGAAGGACGGACGGAAGGACGGACGGAAGGACGGACGGAAGGACGGACGGAAGGACGGACGGAAGGACGGACGGAAGGACGGACGGAAGGACGGACGGAAGGACGGACGGAAGGACGGACGGAAGGACGGACGGAAGGACGGACGGAAGGACGGACGGAAGGACGGACGGAAGGACGGACGGAAGGACGGACGGAAGGACGGACGGAAGGACGGACGGAAGGACGGACGGAAGGACGGACGGAAGGACGGACGGAAGGACGGACGGAAGGACGGACGGAAGGACGGACGGAAGGACGGACGGAAGGACGGACGGAAGGACGGACGGAAGGACGGACGGAAGGACGGACGGAAGGACGGACGGAAGGACGGACGGAAGGACGGACGGAAGGACGGACGGAAGGACGGACGGAAGGACGGACGGAAGGACGGACGGAAGGACGGACGGAAGGACGGACGGAAGGACGGACGGAAGGACGGACGGAAGGACGGACGGAAGGACGGACGGAAGGACGGACGGAAGGACGGACGGAAGGACGGACGGAAGGACGGACGGAAGGACGGACGGAAGGACGGACGGAAGGACGGACGGAAGGACGGACGGAAGGACGGACGGAAGGACGGACGGAAGGACGGACGGAAGGACGGACGGAAGGACGGACGGAAGGACGGACGGAAGGACGGACGGAAGGACGGACGGAAGGACGGACGGAAGGACGGACGGAAGGACGGACGGAAGGACGGACGGAAGGACGGACGGAAGGACGGACGGAAGGACGGACGGAAGGACGGACGGAAGGACGGACGGAAGGACGGACGGAAGGACGGACGGAAGGACGGACGGAAGGACGGACGGAAGGACGGACGGAAGGACGGACGGAAGGACGGACGGACGGAAGGTCGGACGGACGATCAAAAATATATATACTTTAAGGGGTCTCAGACGCATATTTCGAGGTGTTACCAATAGAATGACGAAATTAGTATGCCCCCATCCTATGGTGGAGGGTATAAAAATGCATTAAGTTCGATGGTGCTGAACTTTGGATACCCTTCACCATAGATACATATCTATACCCATCACCATAAAATGGGGGGCCTACTAATTTAGTCATACCATTTGTATCACCTCGAATATTGATCTGCAACCGCATAAAGTATATATATATTCTTGATCGTGTTGACATTCTGAGTTGATCTAGCCATGTCCGTCCATCTGTCCGATAGCAGTCGAATGCGTAAAGCTAGTCCCCCGAAATTTTACTTCAGATGTTTCTTATTGATGTACGTTGTTGTTGTTGTTGTTGTAGCAGTGTGTTATACACTGAGGCGGCAGCCCTTGTCGTTAAAGTACTCCATCGGGTCAATCCGGTACGCAGAACCGGCAGCCATGTGATTGATTGATTGACTTAGGTCAATGGGGATTGCAGGTGGCCATATCGTTTCCGATTTGGATAGAGCTCCCATATAAAGTTGGTCCTTCGATTTGATATCTTGAGCTCCGAGAAACTGCTTTTAATATCCGATTGGGTTGCAATTTTGCACATGGTGTTCCCTTACCATCGAAATATGGTATGGACAATATTCGGTTCCGATATAAGGAGGCCTACTGAAACTTTGCGTTTCAAATTTCACCAAAAGTGGAGAGTAAATGCAGCAGTTATGAGCTTAAGACGCTAAATTGACAGATCGGTCTATATGGCAGCTATATCAAAATATGATCAGAACTAGACCATATTCGGTTCGGACATCGTAGGGGGCTAAGACCGCAAATCAGGAAATCGGTCTATATGGCAGTTATATAACCAGTAAGGAAGGACAAAAGCACCTAACCTATAGGTACAACAGTCCATACCAATTTTGATGGACCTCGTTGTATGTTTTCAGTTATTAAACAGTCCGTAACAACGAATAACAATTTACCCAAAATCTGATGAACATGTTCATCTAAATCTGAACAGATTTTTACCAAACTTTTTAGAATATCTAAGAAGTTTGGTAAAAATGTGGTGGTAGGCATCGAGGAGAGCGTTATACATAGTTTTGGCAATATTGGTCAATAAATGCGTTGCCAGTGGCTCTAGAAGTTAAAATCGGGCGATACCGATTTCCATGAAATTCACCAGTAACGTCGAGAGTCAAAAGAAAATCCTTCCTGCTAAATTTCGAGAGAATCGGTTAGCAAATGAGCATTTTATTGCAATATTTCTCAAATCGGACGTACATATGTATGGAAGCAATATCTTAATCTGAACCGATTTGGAGCAAACTTCGTAGATTTTGTGATAGTTGTCGATAGTTGTACAAAGTTTTAGCAATATTGGTCAATAAATGCATTTACAGTAGCTCTATAAGTTAAAATGGGGCGATATATATACACGAGAGCTATATCTTAGTCGAGAGTCAAGAGAAAATCCTTTCTGCTAAATTTCGAGAGAATCGGTTAGCAAATGAGCACTTAATTGCAAGATTTCGCAAAATCGGACGAACATAACCACAGTGGTGGTGCAGGGTATAAAATTCCGATTTTCGACAAGATCTTATATGAATGGAAAATTTTTATACCCTCCACCATAGGATGGGGGTATACTAATTTCGTTATTCCGGTTGTAACTCTTCGAAATATTCGTCTAAGACCCCATAAAGTATATATATTCTAGCCATGTCCGTCCGTCCGTCGTTCCGTCCGTCTGTCTGTCGAAGGCACGCTAACTTTCGAAGGAGTTAAGCTACCCCCTTGAAATTTTGCACAAATACTTCTTATTAGTGTAGGTCGGTTGAGATTGTAAATGAGCCATATCAGTCCCTATTTTGATATAGCTGCCATATAAACCGATCTGGGATCTTGATTTCTTGAGCCACTAGAGGACGCAGTTCTTATCCGATTTGGCTGAAATGTTGCGCAAGGTGTTTTGTTATGATTTCCAACAGCTGTGCCAATTATGATTTAAATTGGTGCATAATCTAATATAGCTGTCATATAAACCGATCTGTGGTCTTGATTTCTTGAGCCTCTAAGAGCGCAATTTCTATCCAATCATGTCATGTCTGTCCGTCTGTCGAAAGCACGTTAATTTTCGAAGGAGTAAAGCTAGCCGCTTGAAATTTTGCACAAATATTTTTTATGCAAATGGGTCAAATCGGTCCAAGTTTTGATATAGCTGCCATATAATCCGATCTTGGGTCTTGACTTCTTGAGCCTCTAAAGGGCGCAATTCTCATACGATTTGACTGAAATTTTGCATGTGGTGTTCCAACAACTATGCTAGGTATGGTTCAAATCGATTCGTAACCTGATATAGCTGCCATATAAACAAATCTTGGGTCTTGACTTTTTAAGCTTTTAGAGGGCACAATTCTTGTCTTGATTTGGCTGTAATTTTGCACGTGGTGTTTTGGTATCACTTCCAACAACTGTGCTTAGTATGGTTCAAATCGGTTCATAACCTGGTATAGCCGCCATATAAACCGATCTTGGGTCTTGACTTCTTGAGCCTCTAGGGCGCACAATTCTCGTCCGATTTGACTGAAATTTTGCACGTAGTGTTTTGGCGTCACTTTCAACAACTGTGTTAAGTGTGAATCAAATCGGTCCCTATTTTGATATAGCTGCCATATAAACCGATCTTGGGTCTTGACTTCTTGAGCCTCTAGGGCGTACAATTCTCGTCCGATTTGACTGAAATTTTGCACGTAGTGTTTTGGCGTCACTTTCAACAACTGCGTTAAGTGTGATTCAAATCGGTCCCTATTTTGATATATCTGCCATATAAACCGATCTTGGGTCTTGACTTCTTGAGCCTCCTTGAGGGCGGATTTCTCATCCGATTTGACTGAAATTTTGCACGTAGTGTTTTGGCGTCACTTTCAACAACTGCGTTAAGTGTGATTCAAATCGGTCCCTGTTTTGATATAGCTGCCATATAAACCGATCTTGGAGTCTTGACTTCTTGAGCCGCTAGAGGGCGCAATTCTCATCCGATTTGGCATGAGGTGTTTTTGTTATGTCTTCCAACAAATGTGCTTAGTATGGCGCAAAACGGTACAAAACCTGATACAGCTCCCATATAAACCGATCTGGGATTTTGACTTCTTGAGCCTCTAGAGGGAGCAATTCTCATCAGATTTGGCAAAAAATTTGCACAACGACTTCTCCCATGACCTTTAACGTATGTGTGCAATATGGTCTGAACCGATCTCTAGCTTTATACAGCTCCCATATAAACCGATCTGCCGATTTTGCTTCTTGACCCACTACAAGGTACAATTCTAATCCGAATGGACTTAAATATTACACAATGTTCAACATTCAATTCATTTATGGTTCGAGTCGGACTATAACTTAATATAGCTTCAATAGCATAACATTTCTTACTCATTATTCTTTGTTTGCCTAAAAAGGGATGCCGCGCAAAGAACTCGACAAATGCTATCCATAGTGGAGGGTATATAAGATTCGGTCCGGCCGAACTTAGTGCGCTCTTACTTGTTTTTTAGAGAATCATTTTTTACTACCTTGCCCGGAGTCGAAGAGGAGAAAATTATCTCGAGATAATCCAGATCTTTTTCTCTTTTATTTAAATTATTTATCGATATCCGGAGTCGGAGTCGAGATAATATTCTCGAAATTGCTGGACTCCGACTCCGCAGCCCTGGTTTAAACTCAATGATATGTAAGAAGTTTCACCTATTCCTCAATGACATTTTCATGAGTAAATTTGAAAAAATTTCAAAACGCCTTATGTCACCTAAAGATATTGTATTGTATAATGCTGTCTTATCAAATTACGACTAATCTCTAAAATAAATTTAAGATTCTAATTCACAGTCCAAGAATACAACCCAATCCATCGTCCGGCAGCGTTGAGGAGCGTATCATACAAAATGGCACCGACACATACATATCAATAAAGCCTAAAATTTTCCAAACTATACGGGAAGTGAGCCATCTAAAACCCAGGGTGGTAAGTGTTCCGTTGAATAGAAGAATTTTATTTTGATGTAGTGAGTTGGAAATTGCCATCCAAAGTACTAAAAACACAATTATTCACTACTTTATTTTTGTAAGAACAATTATCGCAAAGTAAATATTTTTTTATAAAGTTTTAAATAAAAAATTTTTGTTTAACTTTCGTTAAAGAGTTTCGACTAAATATTATTTTCACTTTTCTTTTTAGAGAAATTGTTTATATCATGATGAAATACCTGACCAATTTGGTACGGCTTACACCTTCAGCAATTGCATTTCGCATTGTCGTGCACGCAGCATTGTGGTGTTATGTCAGTGTCTACCCTTTATGATGACCAGCTTGAATCTTTCATCGTCTGTGGCATACTGCAGTTTGGAACATAGGGAATGCTTAATGCGCTATGACTGTAAGTTTTAATGATATATCAGAAACGAGTAACAAGTAAAAGCGTGCAAAGTTCGGCCGGGTCGAATCTCATATACCCTCCACCATGGATAGCATTTGTCAAGTTCTTTGCCTTTTATCTCTTTATAGGCAAACAAAGAATAATAGTTTACCATTGATATGCTAAAAATGCAAACTTGCCCATGAAAATTCCATTAAGGAACCGGGGCAATCTTCTCACATATCAATGAGTGCAGTCCGTTTCAGGTTTAAGCTCAATGATAAGGGCCACCTTTTTATAGCCGAACGGCATGCCGCAGTGCGACACCTCTTTTTGAGGGGAAGTTTTTACATGGCATAGTACCTCACAAATGTCAACAGCTTTAGGAGGGGATAACCATCGCTGAAAATTTGTTTATGATGATCTCGCCAGGATTCGAACCCAGGCATTCAGCGTCATGCTAACCTCTGCACTACAATGGCCTCCATTGATATGCTATTAGAGCTATATCAGGTTATGGACCGATTGGAGCCAAACTTGGTTTGAATGATGGAGACCATAGTAGAAATCATTGCGCAAAATTTTAGGGTAGCCCTAAAGGGGTTCAAGATGTAAAATCGGGAGTTTGTTTTATATAGCAGTTATAACAGGTTCTGTACCGATTCAAATCATATTTGGTACATAGATTAAAGGTCACAATAGAAGTCATTATGCAAAATTTCAGACAGTCGAATAAGAACTGCACGTTCTAGAGGTTCAATAAGTCAAATCGGGAGAACGGTTTATATGGGAACTATTTCAGGTTTTGGACCTATTCGAACCAAATACCTGTACATCTGTTGCATGCCATAGGAAACGTCATAGTACACAATTTAAGCCAAATCGGATAATAATTGCGCCCTCTAGAGGCTCAAGAAGTCAAATCGGGAGATCGGTTTATATGGGAGGTATATCAGGTTTTCGACCGCTTCTGGCCATACTAAGAACGTATCTTAAAGGTCATAGAAGAAGTTATTGTGCACAATTTCTACAAAATCGGATAAAAATTGCGCCCTCTAGAGGCTCAAGAAGTCAAATCGGGAGATCGGTTAATATGGGAGCTTTATCAGGTTTTAGATCGCTTCAGGCCATACTAAGCACATGTCATAGAAGAAGTTATTGTGCACAATTTCTACAAAATCGGATAACAATTGCGCCCTCTAGAGGCTCAAGAAGTCAAATCGGGAGATCGGTTTATATGGGAGCTTTATCAGGTTTTAGATCGCTTCAGGCCATACTAAGAACGTATCTTAAAGATCATAGAAGAAATTATTGTGCAAAATTTCTGCAAGATCGGAAAATAATTGCGCCCTCTAGAGGCTCAAGAAGTCAAATCGAGATATCGGTTTATATGGGAGCTATATCCGGTTTTAGACCGCTTCAGGCCATACTAAGCACATATCTTAAAGATCATAGAAGAAGTTATTGTTCAAAATTTCCGCAAGATCGGAAAATAATTGCGCCCTCTAGAGGCTCAAGAAGTCAAATCGGAAGATCGGTTTATATGGGAGCTATATCAGGTTTTGAACCGATTCGGATCATAATAAGGACATATCTTAAAGATCATAGAAGAAGTTATTGTGCAAAATTTCTGCAAGATCGGAAAATAATTGAGCCCTCTAGAGGTTCAAGAAGTCAAATCGAGATATCGGTTTATATGGGAGCTATATCAGGTTTTAGACGGCTTCAGGCCATACTAAGCACGTATCTTAAAGATCATAGAAGAAGTTAATGTGCAAAATTTCTGCAAGATCGGATAATAATTGCGCCCTTTAGAGGCTCAAGAAGTCAAATCGGGAGATCGGTTTATATGAGAGCTATATCAGGCTTTAGATCGCTTCAGGCCATACTAAGTACGTAGCTTAAAGATCATAGAAGAAGTTATTGTGCAAAATTTCTGCAAGATCGGATAATAATTGCGCCCTCTAGAGGCGCAAGATGTCAATTCGGGAGTTCGGTTTATATGGGAGCTATATCAGGTTTTGGGCCAATTCGGATCATACTTGGTTCATCTGTTCAAATTTCAGCCAAATCGGATAATAATTGCACCCTCTAGAGGCTCAAGAAATATATTCGGGAGATCGGCACTTTACCAAAACATGGATCGATTTGGTCCACTCGGATAACAATTTCAGCCAAATCGGATAATAAGTGCGACCCAATTTCCCGGCGCAAGCAGTGGTACTCGCAGACGAGCGTGATGAGATTCGTGCTATGGACCCCGCTAACCCCAGAATCAGCGAGCTGAATCTGGAAATAAACGGGGTAGTCAACGAACATAAGCGGAATTTGTGGCTGGAACACTTGGAGCAATGTAACTTAGGCACCGGTGTAGGCAAACTGTGGGCCACTGTTAAGTCACTCTCGAACCCCGGTAGGCGGGATGACAGGACATCAGTCACTTTTGGCGAGATAACCGTGACTGATCCGAAGAGATGCGCCAGGTTGTTCAACCGTCAATTTATTGTGCATCCCTAGAGAGACAGGGCAAGGAGGAGAGCCATTCGCCGTATTCGTGGTCTCCGAGCCGGTGGACAGCCATCACAATTTACCGTGGGTGAAGTTACGAATGTTATCCGTGGCGCCAAATCATCTAAGGCGCTGGGCCCCGACGGAATCTCTACATTGATGTTGAAGAATCTGGATTCACCTGGAGTTGAGTACCTTACCACTGTCCTCAGCCTGTCATTGAACAGTCTTATAGTTCCCGATGTCTGGAAAATGGGCGGAGTGATCCCGCTACTTAAGCCTGAAAAAGACCCGAGTTTGGTGGAGTTGTACAGACCGATCTCCCTTCTCTCACCAGTGGCAAAGACGCTTGAAGCATTACTCCTCCCGAGCCTCGTAGGAGAATTTCCATTCGCCGAGCATCAACATGGATTTCGGAGACTGCACAACACAACAACAGCTTTGCTTTGCCGAGGCTTCAACCAACCCACGCCATGTGATAGGACGGTCCTCGTGGCACTGGACCTATCGAAGGCATTCGACACGGTCACCCATGCCAAATTATTTGAGGACATCGCCAACACGTCCCTCCAGCCAGGCCTGAAACGATGGGTTGCGAATTATATGTGTGGTCGCCAGTCATTTGTGGAATTTAGGGATAAGAAGTCGAAACACCGTAGAGTGAAACAGGGAGTTCCCCAAGATGGGGTGATATCTCCGGCACTGTTTAACCTCTACCTATCCTCCATTCCACCCACTCCAGGCGGCATAGAGATCGTATCATTTGCGGACGATTGTACGATCATGGCATCAGGCCCCCCACCCATTGATGACATCTGCGATAGGTTGAACGTCTACTTCAACGCACTTGCCTCATATTTCGTTAAAAGAAATCTGAAGATATCTGCCACCAAATCTTCAGCCACATTGTTCGCTACAAATGCGAGTGAGGTGAATACTGAGCTGACTGTGATGGTCGATGGAGAAATGATTGCAACCTTCAAGTGTCCCAAAATACTTGGCGTCACATTTGACAGCTCTTACACATTCTCCTCACATGCCACAGCAATCTGCAATAAAATCAAAAGTAGAAACAAGGTCCTCAAGTCACTTGCTGGCAGCACTTGGGGTGCAGACAAAGAAATCTAGTTGACCACGTACAGAGCAATTGGCCGGTCTGTGGTAAGTTATGCAGCGCCAGTGTGGTCTCGTCAACTTTGTGACAAGCAGTAGAATAATATTCAGATCTGTCAGAATGCCGCCCTCCGAACTGCGACGGGCTGTCTCCTCAGTTCTCATGTGGACCACCTCCATTAGGAGACAAAGATCCTACCAGTGCGAAGACATAACTACATGCTGTCTAAGCAATACCTTTTGGGCTATTATCGCAGAAACCATTCAAATCATCATCTTGTGGATAGATACCCACCGCCCAGAAGCCTTAAGGTAGATCTACACGATCTAGAGCATGAGGTTCAGCGCCACAAGAGAGAACCTCTAGATCAAGCGGCATATCAAGCGGGTCTGAACAACATTCATGCAGACACGGTAGCAGACGCGGTAATTGGCTACCGGGTGAATGTAGTCCTTGAAGTACGACCGCCACCCATTGCACCCGAAGAAATCGACCTCTCTCGGCAAACCAGAGTGGTTCTGGCTCAATTACGTTCCGGCAGATGCAGCCGCCTCAATTCCCATAGAGCTAGGATTGATGCCGACGTGCAAGATGTATGTCCCGATTGTAACCAGGGACCGCACGATACACGTCACCTGTTTAACTGCCCGGCCAGACCCAGATCCCTGTGGACGCACCCCATCTTAGTCGCAGAGTTCCTGGGTCTTGACACTCAACAGAATCAAGCAGACGAGAGATAGAACACAATTAACCGCTACAACAACAACAAATGATACACCCGCTTTATAATCCGGTCCGACTTAGACTCCTACCGGGGGTCGGAGTTTAGTGCTAGACTCCGCAGCCCAGGTTGAAAGTCATAACAAAACACTCGTGCTAGATTTCTGCTAAATCGGACAACAATGGCGGCTTCTAAGCGGTAAAGATGTCAAATCGGAAGATCCGTTTATATGGAAGCTATATCAGGCTATAGACCGATTTGGATCATACTTGTTAATGTCATTGAGAGCCGTATCAGAAGACTATGAGCAAAATATCAGCCAAATCGAATAACAACTGCGTCTTCCAGGGTCTCAATATGCCAAATCGGGAGATCAGTTTATAGGGGAGCTATATCAAGTGCTAAACCGATTTATACCATACTTACCATGGATGTTGAAAGTCACGAAATAACAGTTAAGGTAAAAATTTATCCAAATCGGATAATAATAGCAACTTCTAGGAGCTCACGAAGTTAAGTCGGAGGACCATCTTATATGGCAGCTGTATCCATATCCGAAGCGATATAGCCCGTTTGCAATCCTTAACGACCTACATCAATAAGAAGTATCTTTTCAAAATATCAAGCAGATATCTTTTTTCATTCGATGGCTATAGTTATTTCAGACGGGCGGATGAACGGACGAGAAATAAACTAAAATTTTAGAAAGGCTCCACTTTTGAACATTGGAATCATTTTCCTGTACAGCAAAATGCAAATTTTGCCCATGAACATTCCACTAAGGAACAGGGGCAAACATCGCACATATCAATGAGTGCAGTCCGATTCAAGTTTAAGTTTTAATGATAAGGGCCCTCCTTTTTATAGCCGAGTCCGAACGGCGTGCCACAGTGCGACACCTCTTTGGAGAGAAGTTTTACATGGCATAGTACCTCACAAATGTTGCCAGCATTAGGAAGGGAAAACCACCTCTAAAATTTTTTGTTTCTGATGATCTCGCCAGGATTCGAACCCAGGCGTTCAGCGTCATAGGCGGACATGCTAACCTCTGCGCTACGGTGGCCTTCCTGTACGGTTTCCTGTTATAAAGAACTTTTTTTATACCCACCACCATAGAATGGAGGGGTATACCTAAATATTAGGTTGCCCAAAAAGTAATTGCGGATTTTTTAAAAGAAAGTAAATGCATTTTTAATAAAACTTAGAATGAACTTTAATCACATATACTTTTTTTACACTTTTTTTCTAAAGCAAGCTAAAAGTAACAGCTGATAACTGACAGAAGAAAGAATGCAATTACAGAGTCACAAGCTGTGAAAAAATTTGTCAACGCCGACTATACGAAAAATCCGCAATTACTTTGGGCGACCCAATATAAAGTCAATTTGTTTGTAACACCTCGAAATATCCATTTGTGACCCCTTAAAGTGTATATTCTTGATCGTCTAGACTTTCTGAGTCAATCTAGCCATGTCCCTTCGTCTGGGGAAATCAGCCGATTGGGTTGAAATTTTACACTTAGTGTTCGGTTTTGACTTCCTGGCATCGTGACAAGTACAATCCGAATCGGTGTATAACCTAATATAGCTCTAAAACAAACCGAACTCCCGATTGGACATCCTCTCAAACAAACGGAAATCTCGATTGGACATCCTCTCAAACAAACCGAACTCCCAATTGGACATCCTGAGCCCCTAGGAGCCGCAATTGATATCGGATTTGGCAGAAATTTTGGAAATTGCATGTACGATTCAAATCGGTCTATAACCCAATATAGCTCCTATATAATGGTATATACCGAGTTGACTTCTTGAACCCCCTGGAATTCGCAATTTTGTTTTAGCCAAATTTGAGCTCATGTAGGTGAGCAAGTTGAGCAGGATTTATCGCAGCAGCAACAGGGCCATTGGTTATTTAAAGGCGTCAATAACTCGCCTTCTCATATCGAGAATCATAAGCACTCAGAATTTGTGCAAGAGGCGATGCCGCCCGGTCTCTCACTGAGACTCTCTGCTCGATACCGATGATTGTCCGCGACTGCCGTTGCAGCTACTCGGTATGGAGTATTCCACTATCCGCAACCTGTAGACGCGCACGGTAGCACGCAGCTAAGCTTCTCGTAACAGCAATGAACACACAGATCGGACCTCAATGAACACACAGATCGGACCTCAACACACAGATCGGACCTCAATGTGTGGTTCTGACAGCTATCCCAAGCCGGGATTCGCAATTTTAGTCCGATTTGGCTGAAATTTTCTTCAAATTGTTTTGTTATTACTTCCAACACCCATAGTAAATAATGTCCATATCAGTCTAAAGCCATATAAGCCCATGTCCAGACTAACCCTCTACGGCCCCTTAAAGCTTTAATTTTTGGCTGGCTTGTCAGCATTTCGGTACATAAAGTAAAACTATGCCCTTAAACTTTAGGCAAAATCCATGGTGATGGGTTCCCAAGATTCATTCCGGGCGAACTAAGCATGTTTTACTCATTTGGTTACTGCTTATGTTCATCCGCAGTTAAATGGTATAATGTCATCACCGAAAGGCGAAATGTGCCCGGACTTGAACGTGAAATGGAAGACTCTCTATATTGCCCAGATTGTTTACCAACCTGCACTGAGGTGCAGTACAGTGCCACCCTAATGGATTTGCCTTTAAATGAGTACAATATGAAATCGTTTCCGTAAGTATGGTGCATAGTTATTAAGCAGTTAACTTAAACTACTTCGAAGATTCGAATTGTTTTGAATATATGAAACATGTCCACCGGAACGCCTCATTTCAAATCAATCCGTGAATACCAAAAAAAAATGTCAGCAAAGGTTATCCCCTTACTAATGCTGGTGACATTTGGAACGTTAAAACTTCCCTACCAAGCGGTATCGGTTACCCTTTCAGCTCTTCTGCATGTCTGGTTCGGATCTTTACCCCTTAGAAGTATTATAACATCGTCTCCACCTGTTGCTTAGCATATGATTTGTCCCGTCTCTGGAGACCCGGTTCAACCGGTACTGGTCTAAGGATTGGAACAATGTGCAAGTCCGCCCCCTCGATGTCAATGCAAACCGCCCATGTGTACGTCTTGGCATCGAAGGATTCTTCTACTTTATGCACAACCTCGTGCAGGGCAGCCTCCACCGACCTTCCCTTGACATAGGCATGCTGTTTGTATTTGAGCAGTTCGCTGGATGTCCTACTCTTTATCATGGTGTCCACAATATGTTCCATGGTTTTGAGTAGAAAGGACGTAAGGCTTGTGGGTCTGTAGGCCTTTGGTGTCGCATAACTTGCCTTGCCGGGCTTGGGTATAAACACCACCCTTGCCCCCTGCCAGGCTTTCGGAGTATATGCAAGTCCTAGGCACGCTGCGGAAATTTTGCCCAGACGAGGCGCCAGATACTCTGCCTCTTTCTGTAGTAACGAAAGTATACTAATTTCGTCATTCTGTTTGTAACTACTCGAAATGTTCGTCTGAGACCCTTTAAGGTATATATATTCTTGATCGTCATGACATTTTATGTCGATCTAGCCATGTCCGTCCGTTTGTCCGTCCGTCTGTCTGTCGAAAGCACGCTAACTTTCGAAGGAGTAAAGCTAGCCGTTTGAAATTTTGCACAAATACTTCTTATTAGTGTAGGTCGGTTGGGATTGTAAATGGGCCATATCGGTCCATGTTTGGATATAGCTGTCATATAAACCGATCTTGGGTCTTGACTTCTTGAGCCTCTAGAGGATCCAATTCTTATCCGGTTTGAATGAAATTTTGCACAACGTGTTTTGTTATGATATCAAACAACTGTGCCAAGTATGGTTCAAATCGGTGCATCAGCTGATATAGCTGTCATATAAACCGATCTTGGGTCTTGACTTCTTGAGCCTCTAGAGGACGCAATTCTTATCCGTTTGGAATGAAATTTTGCACGACGTGTTTTGTTGTGATATCAAACAACTGTGGCAAGTATGGTTCAAATCGGTCCATAACCTGATATAGCTGTCATATAAACCGATCTTGGGTCTTGACTTCTTGAGCTTCTAGAGGACCCAATTCTTATCCGATTTGAACGAAATTTTGCACGACGTGTTTTGTTGTAATATCCAACAACTGTGCCAAGTATGGTTCAAATCGGTTAATAACCTGATATAGCTGTCATATAAACCGATCTTGGGTCTTGACTTCTTGAGCCTCTTGAGTGCGCAATTCTTATCCGACTGGGATGAAATTTTGCACGACGTATTTTGTTATGATATCCAACAACTGTGCCAAGTATGGTTCAAATCGGTTCATAACCTGATATAGCTGACATATATACCGATTTAGGGTCTTGACTTCTTGAGCCTCTAGAGGGCGCAATTCTTATCCGATTTGAATGAAATTTTGCACAACGTGTTTTGTTGTGATATCAAACATCTGTGCCAAGTATGGTTCAAATCGGTTCATAACCTGAAATAGTTGTCATATAAACACATCTTTGCACGACGTGTTTTGTTGTGATATCAAACATCTGTGCCAAGTATGGTTCAAATCGATTCATAACCTGATATAGCTGTCATATAAACCGATCTTGGGTCTTGACTTCTTGAGCCTCTAGGGGGCGCAATTCTTATTCGATTTGAATGAAATTTTGCACGACGTGTTTTGTTATAATAATCGTTAAACCTTTTTTTCTGATATTTCAGTCCAACCAAAAAAAATCTCAGTGATTTGGCTATCGTTCATGTCTACTTTGGTGTTACAAATGCTGTGTACTATCAACGATTCCTTATGAATTCCTGGTTTGAAACATTTAGTAAGGAATATAATTTCGTTTACTTTCACTTTCGCTTTTAATTTTTTTAAAGCCAAAACATTTTCTTTTTTAATTTTCCATAAACTTTATAAATATTTAATAACTTTTTCAGGTTACATTGGCAATATTTGTGGCATTATTGCCGGCTTCTCTTTAATTGGCATTGGTGAGGTGGTATTCTTTGTCTTACAGCAAATGTACCGGGCATTTCGCAATGAGCTCATGGCTGAACAGGGCAAGAATGGCAACAAGAAAGTGAAAACAGAAAAGCCCCTAATGATTTTACCCTAAATGTTATTGGTGAAAGTTTTCACAAACTTCATCACTGAAGTGGTTATTTTATTTAATTCACTCACTGTAAGCTGCACTGGAAGTTTATCGCTTTGGTTGTCGTTTAAACTGCACTAAAATAAGTTAAATACATGTCGTTGAAGCAGAGCAAAAGCATATACTCGTATAATTTGTTGGCCCCTTTCACAGGGGGAAGATTTTACCTGCCTTCATCTTGCGTACAATATATACAGTGGCACAGAGAAGTCTACATACATTTTCATAAATAGCAGTTACATAAACTGACTGACAGTAACGTAGCTATGATAAGATTTTACCCTAAAAATGTTAACTAATTATGATACAGGGAACCAAGGTAAAGAATTTTGTCAATAGACATTTGATAGAAAATCTTTTTTCTACAAAAATTTCTTTAGGCTAGATTAGGTTAGGTTGAAAAGAGGGTGCAGATATTAATCCATCCCATGCCACTATGGACATACACCTAAGCGATTACTGGCTCTAAAAACTATAAAGTAACCTCGAAAAATTAGGAATTCCGTGCTACTTACAAAATCCTGAATTGTTTTCAATACCACTCCCCTAAGTTGGTTCTTGTCTGATATTGTGTCTGGACCTAAGTGCTGGTATCTGTTAGACGCGAAATCCGGCCAATGACAAAGGAAATGCTCCAAAGTCTCATCATCTTCCCCGCATGGCCTACACATGCTATCACTTGCCACACCAATTGTACATAAGTGAGCTCGTAGTCCTATGTGTCCCGTTATGATATCAATAGCTATACTGACCTCCTTCTTACTTCCTTTCATTAATAGCCTCGTCTTCTCACGATCTGGATCTGGATCCCCCCCATAGGATTATCGCCGTCCTACCGACCGTTTCGCTGTTCCACAATGTTGCATGCGCATTCGTCGCCCATTTTCTTAACTCGGATTGCGTCGACCGAAAGGCTTCGGGTTAACCAAGTTTATTGACTTCAGTCCTCTGGCCTTCACCGCCAAATCGTCAGCCCTTTCATTTCCTCTTACTTCGTTATGGCCTGGCCACCAAACGATGCGGATTTTCCCATCCTCAGAGAAGGCGTTAATCTCGTTCTTATACTGCATGACTGTTCGTGACCTTACCGTCCTGGTTGTTATTGCCCTTATGGCAATTTTACTGTCGGTAAAGATGTTCACACTCCGCGTCCTTACGTTAGCACCACACTACTTCACGCATTCCGTGATTGCCCGGATCTCCGCCTGCAGGACCGTATTATGGTCAAGCAGTCTAAAACAGATCTCAGTCCCTGGGTTCTCAATGTAAATCCCCCTGGGCCACTCTGTCCTCAAGCTTTGATCCATCCGTGTAACATGATCTTCCAGATGACAATACTAGGAAGATCATGTGACAGGGATGGATCAAAGCTAGAGGACAGAGTGGGCCTTTCTTTTGTAAAACGTATTTTTTGAGGGGGTATGTAGACTTTTCTGTGCCACTGTATATCTCGAGAGCGCATTTTTTTTCGAACCCCACATTAAAACTTTGGTCGACCGTAAACTTGCATTGTGGGTATGAATAAAAAAAAATTTTAAATTAACGTAAGGGGAAGTTTGTAAGAATTTAATATTAATACCGTTATTCATTAATGCAGAGTTGAAATAGGTTTATTTGACAGATGTCCTTTATAGAAATGTCAAACAAACCTTTGTTAAGGTTTTATTAGGTTTTATGAATACTGCCGAAAGTATGGAGCTGCAAAAGTTCATAAAGGATTTGTGCTGAGGCTTTTCTTTAAAGTTTCGTGGAAGATACATCTCTTGGCTACAAAAGATTTGCGCCTATAACAATATGGAACATTCAAAAGTCGGAGAATATGTAGACATTTCCGGACAAACTCTACGTCTAACAAAAGGGTGCCGATACAGATTGGCTCAGGTTTGCATTCGTCGGAAGTCGTAGGAGAAACTGTCGCCTAGTCAAAAATACTTGGGTCGATCATTAAAGTCAACAGACTCTGACAAACTTACAGCACTTTGTAAAACAGCGGAAGTTTATTGGGATGTGTATTAGACACGTCTCAAGGAATACAATAAGTTGACCAGAGCGGCAAAATGTGACTTCTGGCAAAATTTTCTGCGACCAGGTCGATAGCATTAATGACGCCGCCAAACTTTGGATACCCACCACCTCGGGTATATATGTAAACCACCTTAAGTCAAAATCCGGTGAAAAATGCATACCTTATGCCCCATAGCACCTATAACGGACATAAGTCACTGTGTCAAATTCCAGTGAAATCGGATTTAAAATGCGTCTTTTAATGGGGCCAAGACTTTAAATCGAGATATCGGTCTATATGGCAGCTATATGGAAATCTTGATCGATCTAGACCAAATTGTAGAAATATGTGGAGGGGCTTAACTTAACTCTTTGTCCCAAATTTCGGCAACATCGGACAATAAATGCGCCTTTTATGGGCCTAAAGCATTAAATCGAGAGATCGGTCTATATGGCAGCTATATCCAAATCTGGACCGATCTGAGCCAAATTGAAGAAGGATGTCAAAGGGCCTAACAGAACTCACTGTCCCAAATTTCGGCGACATCGGACAATAAATGCGCCCTTTGTGGCCCCAAAACCTAAAACCGAGAGATCGGTCTATATGGCAGCTATATCCAAATCTGAACCGATTTGTGTCATATTGCAGAAGTATGCCAAGGGGCTTATTTTAACTCACTGTCCCAAATTTCGGTGACATCGGACAATAAATGCGCATTTTATGGCCCCAAAACCTTAAATCGAGAGATCGGTCTATATGGCAGCTATATCCAAATCTGTACCGGTCTGGGCCAAATTGATGAAGAATTGACTCACTGTCCCAAATTTTGGCGACATTGGACAATAAATGCGCCTTTTATGGGCCCAAGACCTTAAATCGAGAGATCAGTCTATATGGCAGCTATATCAAACTCTGAACCGATCTGCGCTAAATTGCATAGGGATGTCGAAGGGCCTAACACAACTCACTGTCCCAAATTTCAGCAAAATCGGATAATAAATATGGTTTTTATGGGTCTAATACCTTGAATCGGCGGTCTATATGGCAGCTATATCCATGTCTGGACCGAACTGGGCCCAAGACCTGAAATTGGCGGATCGGTCTATATGGGGGCTATAGATTCAGCCCGGCCGAACTTAATACTTTTGTACTTATTATACAAGATGTGCCAGACCTGAGAAAACAGACCTTTATAGGGAGATAGGTCTTTATGGCATCTATATCTAAATATGGTCCGATTTGGCCCGTTGAAGAACTAAACGATCGTGTATCAAAAAGACATATCTGTGCCAAATTTCAGCTCAATATCTCAATTTTTTAGCCTGTAGAATGATTACAACAGACTGACGGACAGACACGGACAGACACGGACATCGTTAAATCGTCTTAGAATTTTACAACGATCCGAAATATATTTACTTTGTAGGGTCGGAAATTGATATTTCGATGTGTTGCAAACGGAATGATTAAATGAATTTGCCCCCTATCCTATGGTGGTGGGTATAAAAACAATGGAAAATATTGTTCATCTATTAATACCCTCCACCACAGCATGGGGGTTTATCAACGTAGCCATTCCGTTGGTAACACCTCAAAATATTGATCTGGGACCCCATAAAGTATATATATTCTGAATCATCTTGGCATTGTAAGTCGCTCTAGCCGTGTCCGTCTGTCTGTCGGAATCACAATAGCGCTCAAACGAATAAATATATCCTCTAGAAATTTTGCACAGGGACTTCTTATTGATATAGGTCGTTGGGGATATCAAAAGGGCCATATCGGTTTATATATAAACTGAACTCCCGATTTAACATCTTGCGCCGCTGGAAACCACAATTGTTATCCGATTTTGCCTGAAATTTGCACATAGTATTCTGTTATGACTTCCAACAACCGTGCCAAGTACGGTCCAAATCGGTCCATAACCTAATATAGCTCCTGCTTGTACCGGCTGCCCGATTTGACATCTTGAGTCCCTGGATACAGCAATTGTTGTCCGATTTGACTGAAATATGGAACGTAGTCTTTTGTTATGACTTTCAACATCCATGATAGATATGGTCCAAATCAGTCTTTAACCTGATGTAGCTCTCATATAATCCGCTTACTCATCTACGGCCCCTAGACATTTTAAATTTGCCTGATTTTGCAGAAAGTTTGGTACGTTAAGTACACATGTGCCTTCAGCTTAGCTGATATGTTTAACAAACCATGGTGGGGGCTTAAAAGATTCAACCTGGCCGAATTTAACACGTTGTTACTTGTTATACAATAGATAAGAAGACCAAGATGTGCCAACTGGGATAACAGACCTTTGCAGAGCTGCGCAACAAAAACAAGAAGAAGCGTGCTAAGTTCTGCCGGGCCAAATTTTGGGAACCCACCACCATGGATTATTACATGGATTATACAAAATAAATTTTGCTGAACACTATGTGCAAAATTTTAGCCAAAGAGGACACAAATTGTGGCTTCCACTGGCTCAAGAAGTAAAAAAGGGAGATCGGTTTATATGGGAGCTATATTATCAGGTTATAGACCGCTTTGGACCGTATTTTGCATTGTTTTTGGAAGTGGTAAGAGAACACTTTGTGCAAAATTTCAGCCAAATTGGAAGAAATTTGTGGCTTCCAGGAGCCCAAGAAGTCAAATAGGGAGATCGGTTTATATGGGAGCTATATCATGTTTTTACCGATTTGAGCCATACTTAACACAGTTCTTCGAAGTCGTAACAGAAGGCCACATACAAAATTTCAGCCAAATCGGATGAAGATTGCGGCTGCCAGGGGCTCAAGAAGTCAAATCGGGAGAACGGTTTATATTGAAGCTATATCTAAATCTGAACCGATATAACCCATTTACAATCCCCAACGACCTACAGCAATATCAAGTATCTGTGCAAAATTTCAAGCGGCTAGCTTTACGCGTTAGATCGCTATCATGATTTCGCTAGACAGACGGACAGACATGGCTAGGTCGTATCAGAATGCCGAGACGATCCAGAATATATATACTTTATGGGGTCAATATTTCGAGTTGCTACAAACGGAATGACTAAGTTAGTATATCCCCATTCTATGGTGGTAGGTATAAAAATATATGCAAGTAAGCTTAAGTGTAAACAATTTTATTTTAACCATATATACATATTTTTAGGCTACATCACTTGCAGAGAACATATTTTTATTTAAACATTTTTGTAGTGATGTTTTATAAAGTAAACAGACATTTTTTAGGTGAATTTTTTTTTCTAACGTATTAGACTATGTCACAAATAAAGCGTACATTTTTTTCATTTTTTCCTAGCGTATTAGACATTTTCACAAATAAAGCGCAAATTTTAATAATTTCTTAGTTTTAAAAGTTTGAGTTGTTGTGTGATATCAAATCTTTGCATTTGAATTTCGAATATTTTTTTTTGTTAATTTATGGGCAAATTAACAACTGTTTGCTGTTTGCTGTGCTTAAGCGTGAAACCCTTCTCCATTTTGAGCGCGATGTACTCTTCTTCACATATGTCTTCAAGGACGCAAAGAAATTTTTCAAGACGAAATACAGCATCTCCAAGATAGCAACCAATGAAAATCCCATACAGATCGATACAATGTTGCCAACTGTACCTGTAATGAAGAAATTTTTTTTAGAGCTAAAGTGAAATACTTCATAGCATGTTGCTGCAAATATCTAAAAATCTAAGTAAGCAAATTGTGCAAAGGTGTTTAAAAGACTTTAGATAAACAAAAACAAAAAAATTCATTAAAAAAATCTTAAATGTTGAAAAAGAAGCAGTTGGAAAAACGATGCTCAAAAATCTAATATTTCTATAGACCTACAAAATGCTTTTGACCATGCATTGGTAAGCACACGTCTATAAAACTGTGCTGTGGTATCGCCGAAAAATACGCGCAATACCGATATTTGTGTATTGCTATCCTTCAACTGAGGTGCGCTGCTAGAAACAAACAACAATAAGAATCAATCAATTTATAGTTGCCACACGGATAAGCCCTCATGTTCAGTAGAAATACTTACCTTACTCCCCCTAGAAATGAAAACTGATCGACTGGCAGTGACATCATGGAGATGCTATAGCGAATATCATCGCATGATGGCAGACAGGCAGGACAGAAAAGAGCTTCCTCGTGTTCCCGTTCCAAGCCCATTATTTCAACGCGATGAGTGAGTACATTGCGCCATTTGACTATAAATAAATGATAATGTAGAACATTTTCTAGTAGTTGATTTCACATTCTTGAAAGGAAACCACAGTTTGAAATAGTATTGACGTAAATTTTAGGTTTATAAACTAATTTAAACCACTTCATTTGTAATAACTTCACAAAATTTCCTTTAAAACCCAAATCTTGAGGAAATCTTATATATTTTGGTGTGTTTTAAGATTAAGGAGGGGGATCACATGTTAACCTAACGAAACTTTATACAAATTCGGAAAATGTAAAAATATTTGCCTAACTTTTCAAAAGATATTTGAAATTCGAGCAAGTAAAAGGGCATAAGTCCGTCCTAGCCGAATTTGGCTACCCATCACCTCGGGTATATATGTCAACCACCTTTTGTCATAATCGGATACTTTATGCATTCAAATTCGCCACCGACATTGAGTGGGGTCCAATAAATATAAGGCACTGTACTATAAGGCACCTTTTATGAGCACAAAACCTGAAATCGAGAGATCGGTAAATATGGCAGCTATATCCAAATCTGCCCCGATCCGAGCTAAATTGAAGAAAGATGTCAAAGGGCCTAACACAACTCATTGTCCAATAATGCGCCTTTTATGGGCTCAAGACCGTAAATCGAGATATCGATCTGAATGGCAGCTATAACACAACTCACTATCCCCAATTTCGGCGAAATCGGACAATAAATGCGTCTTTTATGGGCTTTAGACCGTAAATCGAGAAATTGATCTATATGGCAGCTATATCCAAATCTGAACCGATCTGGGCCAAATAAAAAAGAAGGATGTCGAAGGGCTTAACATAACTCACTCGGACACTAAATGCACCTTTTATGGGCCCAAAGTCTTAAATCGAGAGATCGGGCTATATGGCAGCTATATCCAAATCTGGACCGATCTAGGCCAAATTGAAGAACGATGTCGAAGGGCCTAAAACTTACTGTCCCAAATTTTGGCAAAATCGGACAATAAATGCGGCTTTTATGGCCTTAAAACCTTAAATCGAGAGATCGGTCGATCTGGGCCAAATTGCAGAAATAAGTCGAGGGGCTTAACCTAAATCACTGTCCCAAATTTCGGTGACATCGGACAATAAATGCGCCTGTAGGGGCCCAAAATTTTAAATCTATAGATCGGTCTATATGACAGCTATATTTAAATCTGGACCGATCTGGCCCAAGTTGAAGAAGCATGTCGAGTGGCCTAACACAACTCACTGTCCCAAATTTCAGCACAATCGGATAATAAATGTGGCTTTTATGGCCCTAAGACCCTAAATCGGCGGATCGGTCTATCTGGCAGCTATATCCAAATCTGGACCGATTTGAACCAAATGGAAGAAGCATGTCGGGTGGCCTAACACAACTCACTGTCCCAAATTTCAGCAAAATCGAACAATAAATGCGCCTTTTATTGGCCCAAAACCTTAAATCGATGACTTTGTAGCAAAGTCATGTTTAATTTTGTCACCTACCCAAATCATGCATGAAAATCGAAGCACAAGTGTCTTCGTAAATCGCAAAATACGAAGCCAATCTCGGCCAAGATTTCAAAAAATAAAAATTAAAAGTTGAATATCCCCAAAACTAGTAGACCCACTGTAGACCTCAAGCGGATTTTTTATTGTTGGGAGTTTTGAACGCTGTCCAGCAAAAGATTCATCTTTTGGAAATCGGACCACAAATGGTGATTTGGCAGCCTGAACAATTTTTCGACATACCGCGGTGACCAATTTTAGGCCCCTGCCAAGAGGCGCCCGGACCAAGTGGGGCCTTGAAATTTTTCACATGATCTCGATAACAACTCAGCTTTAACCATTTCAAAAATTCAAGGAGTTATCTCTATCCGTTCTCAATTTTTATACCCTCCACCATAGGATGGGGTATACTAATTTCGTTTTGTTTGTAACACCTCGAAATATGCGTCTAAGACCCCATAAAGTATATAAATTCTTGATCGTCGTGACATTTTATGTCGATCTAGCCATGTCCGTCCGTCTGTCTGTCGCAAGCACGCTAACTTTCGAAGGAGCAAAGCTAGCCGCTTGAAATTTTGCAAAAATACTTTTTATTAGTGTAGGTCGGTTGGCATTGTAAATGGGCCATATCGCTCCATGTTTTGATATAGCTGCCATATAAACCGATCTTGGGTCTTGACTTCTTGAGACTCTAGAGGGCGCAATTCTTATCCGATTTTATTGAAATTTTGCACTTAGTGTTTTGGTAGCACTTCCAACAACAACGCCAAGTATGGTTTAAATCGGTCCATGGGTTGATATAGCTGCCATATAAACCGATCTTGGGTCTTGACTTCTTAAGCCTCTAGAGGGCGCAATTCTTATCCGATTTTATTGAAATTTTGCACGTAGTGTTTTGGTAGCACTTCCAACAACTACGCCAAGTATGGTTTAAATCGGTCCATGGTTTGATATAGCTGCCATATAAACCGATCTTGGGTCTTGACTTCTTGAGCCTCTAGAGGGCTCAATTCTTATCCGATTTTATTGAAATTTTGCACGTAGTGTTTTGGTAGCACTTCCAACAACTACGCTAAGTATGGTCCAAATCGGTCCATAACCTGATATAGCTGCCATATGAACCAATCTTGGGTCTTGACTTCTTGAGCCAATAGAGCGCGCAATTCTCATCCGATTTGGCTGAAATTTTGCATGAGATGTTTTGTTATGACTTCCAATAAATTTGCTAAGTATGGCGTAAATCGGTATAGAAACTGATATAGCTGCCATATAAACCGATCTGGGATTTTGACTTCTTGAGCCTCTAGAGGGCGGATTTCTCACCCGATTTGGCAGAAATTTTGAACAACGGCTTCTCTCATGACTTTCAACATACGTGTCTAATATGGTCGGAATCGATCAATAGCTTGATTCAGCTCCCATATAAACTTTTCTCTCGATTTTGCTTCTTGAGCCCCTACAAGGCGCAATTCTTATACGAATGATCTGAAATATTACACAGTGACTTCTATTGTAAAGGGTGATTTTTTTGAGGTTAGGATTTTCATGCATTAGTATTTGACAGATCACGTGGGATTTCAGACATGGTGTCAAAGAGAAAGATACTCAGTATGCTTTGACATTTCATCATGAATAGACTTACTAACGAGCAACGCTTGCAAATCATTGAATTTTATTACCAAAATCAGTGTTCGGTTCGAAATGTGTTCATTCACCGTAACGTTGCGTCCAACAGCATCTTTGAAAAAATACGGTCCAATGATTCCACCAGCGTACAAACCACACCAAGCAGTGCATTTTTCGGGATGCATGGGCAGTTCTTGAGCGGCTTCTGGTTGCTCTTCACTCCAAATGCGGCAATTTTGCTTATTTACGTAGCCATTCAACCAGAAATGAGCCTCATCGCTGAACGGTGAATGAACACATTTCGAACCGAACACTGATTTTGGTAATAAAATTCAATGATTTGCAAGCGTTGCTCGTTAGTAAGTCTATTCATGATGAAATGTCAAAGCATACTGAGCATCTTTCTCTTTGACACCATGTCTGAAATCCCACGTGATCTGTCAAATACTAATGCATGAAAATCCTAACCTCAAAAAAATCACCCTTTACAATGTTCAGCATTCATTTATGGTCCGAATCGGACTACAACTTGTTTTTTTTTTTTCAATACTATGAGACGGTCAGACATGGCTAGATCGACGCAGAATGTCGAGACGATCAAGAATATATGTGTATACAATATGGAGTCACAGATCAATGACTAGATTAGTATAATCCCCATCCTTTGATGGTGGTTATAAAAATGGTTAAACTTTTAATGATACTATTTTTATGAGGTACCAAAAATAAATGACGACAGTTAAAATTTGCCGAAGACATTCCAACACTTTGAGCTCAAGTAAAAGTTTATGAAAAAATGATTAAACAAAACTGTTAAACCCTTTCATTCCATATCAAATATTCTTAAAGATTTTAATACTCTTAAGGGTAGGAGTGAGTGTCTGTTAGGAGAATCTCACTGAAGCTTGTTTAAAAATTCATTTTTAAATGAAGACATTCAGGCAGATGGTGACATTCTATGGTTCAAGTGTCACCATCATCCTACACCACCAACTCCCACACCCAGTAGACTTTTAACATCGTCACTTGGACAAACGATGTATAATTACTGGCATGTGTGGCAAGATGACATTACAAATGGATGCCATGTTCTCATCTTCCAATTACCAGCAAACGGCACACAAACGTTTTTTTTTTTTTTGGAAAAAAAAAACATCATCTTCATAAAAAGGATTAGGGTTAGGGTTAGGCTTAGACCATGCTTCCTATATGTCCCAAAAAAGGCTTCATTGATTTTCTTAAGATGGCCATGCTATTGAATTCTCAATTCTCCCAGCACATTTAAAATGTTGTTCCCTGTGCCCAGGGACTCATAACGCATAGCGGAAAGTGGAACATTTTAAATGGCTCCATTAGAATTGGGTGGCAAAGGTGGGAGTAGGGGATAAAAATGGACATAAAATTTTATAGATGTTCAACAAACGGGCATTCTATATTATAAAACAAAAATACATATTGAATATAATATTTGTGTGAATCTGAAATAATTCCTGTGAACCAAACAGACACAGACAGAATGGAATATTTAATTTTTTTGGCATCTGTCTGCAGGCAATTATAGTAATACAGACTTCTTTGTATCCTTACTGCGAGATATGAATATTTAATTTATATCACCTTTGTGGGGGAGACATCTTAAAATAGCTTGAAAAAAAAAATATTATTTTTGTCTTACGAGAAAAACATAAAACCAAGCGTGCTAAGTTCGGCCGGGCCGAATCTTGGGAACCTACCACCAAGAATTCTGCTAAAATATGGAAGCTATATCTAGACCAAATTGGACCGTACTTGTCATAGCTGTTGAAAGTCATAACGGAAGACTATATGATATGCAAAACTTCGGCCGAATCGGATAAAAATCGCGGCTTGGAAGGGCTCAAGAAGTCAAATCCATAGATCGGTTTATATGGGAGCTACATCATGTTCTTGACCGATTTGAACCGTACTTGGCACAGTTGTTGGGAGTCATAAAAGAACACCACGTACAACATTTCAGCCAAATCGGATGAAAATTGAGACTTCCAGAGGCTCAAGAAGTCAAATCGGAAGATCGGTTTATATGGGAGCTATATTAGGTTCTTGACCGATTTTGACCATACTTGGCACAGTTTTTGGAAGTCTTAACAGAACAGTATGTGCAAAATTTCAGCCAAATCGGACAAAAATTGCGGCTTCCAGGGGCTCAGGAAATCAAATCGAGAGATCGGTTAATATGGGAGCTATATCAGGTTCTTGAACGATTTTGACCATACTTGGCACAGTTTTTGGAAATCAAATTTCAGCCTAATTGGATAAAAATTGAGGCTTTCATGGGCTCAAGAAGTCAAATCGGGAGATCAATTTATATGGGAGCTATATCAGGTTCTTGACCGATTTTGACCATACTTGGCACAGATGTTTAAAGTCATAACTGAACACTATGTGCAAAATCGGACAAAAATTGTGGCTTTCATGGGCTCAAGAAGTCAAATCGGGAGATCGGTTTATATGGGAGCTATATCAGGTTCTTGACCGATTTTGATCATACTTGGCACAGTTTTTGGAAGTCTTAACAGAACAGTATGTGCAAAATTTCAGCCAAATCGGACAAAAATTGTGGCTTTCATGGGCTCAAGAAGTCAAATCGGGAGATCGGTTAATATGGGAGCTATATCAGGTTCTTGAACGATTTTGACCATACTTGGCACAGTTTTTGGAAATCAAAATAGAACACTATGTTCAAAATTTCACCCAATCCGAAAAAAATTGCGGCTTGCAGGGGATCAGGGGCTCACGAAGTCAAATCTTCAGATCGGTTTATATGGGAGCTATATCAGGTTCTTGACCGATTTTGACCATACTTGGCACAGATGTTTAAAGTCATAACTGAACACTATGTGCAAAATCGGACAAAAATTGTGGCTTTCATGGGCTCAAGAAGTCAAATCGGGAGATCGGTTTATATGGGAGCTATATCAGGTTCTTGACCGATTTTGATCATACTTGGCACAGTTTTTGGAAGTCTTAACAGAACAGTATGTGCAAAATTTCAGCCAAATCGGACAAAAATTGTGGCTTTCATGGGCTCAAGAAGTCAAATCGGGAGATCGGTTAATATGGGAGCTATATCAGGTTCTTGAACGATTTTGACCATACTTGGCACAGTTTTTGGAAATCAAAATAGAACACTATGTTCAAAATTTCACCCAATCCGAAAAAAATTGCGGCTTGCAGGGGATCAGGGGCTCACGAAGTCAAATCTTCAGATCGGTTTATATGGGAGCTATATCAGGTTCTTGACCGATTTTGACCATACTTGGCACAGATGTTTAAAGTCATAACTGAACACTATGTGCAAAATCGGACAAAAATTGTGGCTTTCATGGGCTCAAGAAGTCAAATCGGGAGATCGGTTTATATGGGAGCTATATCAGGTTCTTGACCGATTTTGATCATACTTGGCACAGTTTTTGGAAGTCTTAACAGAACAGTATGTGCAAAATTTCAGCCAAATCGGACAAAAATTGTGGCTTTCATGGGCTCAAGAAGTCAAATCGGGAGATCGGTTAATATGGGAGCTATATCAGGTTCTTGAACGATTTTGACCATACTTGGCACAGTTTTTGGAAATCAAAATAGAACACTATGTTCAAAATTTCACCCAATCCGAAAAAAATTGCGGCTTGCAGGGGATCAGGGGCTCACGAAGTCAAATCTTCAGATCGGTTTATATGGGAGCTATATCAGGTTCTTGACCGATTTTGACCATACTTGGCACAGATGTTTAAAGTCATAACTGAACACTATGTGCAAAATCGGACAAAAATTGTGGCTTTCATGTGCTCAAGAAGTCAAATCGGGAGATCGGTTAATATGGGAGCTATATCAGGTTCTTGACCCATTTTGACCATACTTGGCATAGTTTTTGGAAGTCAAAATAGAACACTATGTTCAAAATTTCAGCCAAATCGGACAAAAATTGCGGCTTCCAGGGGATCAGGGGCTCACGAAGTCAAATCGGCAGATCGGTTTATATGGGAGCTATATCAGGTCATAGACCGATTTGGACCGTACTTGGCTCCGTGGTTGGAAGTCATACTATGTGCAAAATTTCAGCAAAATTGGACAAAAATTGTGGCTTCCATGGACTCAAGAAGTCAAATCGGGAGGTCAGTTTATATGGCAGCTATATTTAAATCTGAACCGATATGGCCCATTTGCAATCCCCAACGAAAGTATCTGTGCAAAATTTCAAGCACATCGAAGTATGCATTTCCGACCCTATAAGGTATATATATTATTGATAGTCGTAAAAATCTAAGACGATATAAACATGTCCGTCCGTCTGTCTGTCACGCTACAGTCTTTAAAAATAGAGATATTGAGCTGCAACTTTGCACAGATCCTTTTTTTTTTTTTGTCCATAAGCAGATTGAGTTCGAAGATGGCCTATATAGCATCTCGCCTTTGTTCCTCAGACATAAGAGCCGCAGAAGCCACGAATACGACCACTTGCTTTCCATCCGCGATCATCACTCCATGATTTTATACCAAATTCGTGCCGTAAGGGTATCACGTCTCTGAAACGTAGCCAACACCTCGCCTTTGTCCTTCAGACATAAGAGCCGCTGAATCCGCGAATACAACCACGTGCTTTCTGTCTAAGGCCATCACCCCGTGATGTGAACGACGTCTCCGAAACCAACATAGCCAGCACCTCGTCTGAGCCCGCGAAAACAATCACGTGCTTTCTGTCTAATGCCATCATCCCGTGATTTAATGCCGTATTCACGGCCGTGAGTGAACCCCGTATCCGAAACCAACATAGCCAGCACCTCGCCTTTGTCCTTCAGACATAAGAGTCGCTGAGCCAGCGAACACTCCCACGTGCTTCATGTCCACGATTATCACCCCGTGATTTAGTGCCGTATTCATGCCGTGAGTGAACCGACATAAGAGCCGCTGAGCCCGCCAATTCTCCCATGTGCCTTCCGTCCACGACCATCACCCCATAATTTAGTGTTGTATTCACGGCGTGAACCACGTCTCCGAGATAATCATAGCCAGCACCACGCTTTAGGCTTACGAACGCAAGAGCCGCTGAGCCCGCGAACTTACACTTGCGCCGCCCGCACTACGTGATTTATCCTCACACACTCGCACTGGGAGAATCACTAACCTACCGTGTACATAGCCAGGCCTCTGATCTCCGATTAGAATTTAAGCCTGATTCTGTAGCATCTAGTTAAAGCACCTATTCTCGAAAATAAAGTATATTAAAGCGAATATAACTTGCCTTTTCTCTCTGTCACTGACACCCCGCGCCTCAATGGTCCATCCGCTTAGTCCAATTTTGGTATACTCTTTCCAAAATTTCGGTCGGTATCTCACGAATATATGCTTCAATCAGCTCTTGTATTTTAGTCAAAAAAAAAGTTGGATATCATCTCACGGTAGCGCTCATCATTCATAGAGCCGTTACGAATCGCATTATCTTTGGAGAAGTACGGACCAATGATGCCACCAGCCCATAAACCGCATCAAACCGGCCAATTTACCGGTCCCGAACGTGAAATAAAATGTTCACTGAACTCGCCTCTCAATAAGTCCATTGTTAGGCGAGCTGTGTGGCATGTAGCTTCGTCTTGTTGAAACCAAATGTCATTTTGGTCAAAAAAAAGTTGGATATCATCTCACAGTAGCGCTCACCATTCTCAGTTATGTTACGGATCGCATCATCTTTGAAGAAGTACGGTCCAATGATGCCAGCAGCCCATAAACCGCACCAAACTGTGACTTTTTCTGGATGCATTGGTAGCTCTTGCAATGCTTCTGGCTGATCTTTACTCCAAAACCGTCAATTCTGCTTATTTACGTACCCATTGAGCCAAAAATGAGCTTAGTCGATGAAATGGAAGGAGAGCGCGATGAACTTTCTTAACATAGCACGCATTTTGATAGTAAAAATAAAATAATTTTCAAGCATTGTTCGTTTGTAAGATGATTCATGGTAAAATTATAGACCAAACTGAAGATGTTTGACAGTGAAATAAAACGCGAAACGTGCGTAAGCTGTTAAAACCAGTGTTGCGCAATGGATAATAGCATAAAAATCAACCTTTATAATTTACTAGCTGGACCGGGCCCGCTCCGCTGCGCCCTCTTTAATTTTATATGGAACAACATCTTCCTTGGAATATTTATTTTCCCATAGAAACTTTGTCCTAAATTTGGATATCAGATTCGTATTTTACTCGCAAACACCTTTCATTTGAGTCCCATATTGCCATGGTTGGTAAATATGTCCGATTTAGAGGTGTTTGGGGTTGGGGTGGTCCCCCCAACACTTGGTCCGACAATTGGATATCAGATACGTTTTCTAATCTTAAGTACCTTTCATTTGAGTCCCATATTGTCGTGATTGGTATATATATATATACTTGGTAGGTTTTGGGCTGGGACACCCACCCCCCCCCCCCCCCCCCCCCCCTAGGTACCCCATCCCAAATTTGAGTACCAAATTTTTGTTTGTAGGTTACTATAAGAAAGTGCACCAAATTTCGCTTAAATCCCACCACCCATCTACGAGATGTGGCGTTTCTTAAAATTAGGGTGAGGGTCCGCTCCCCCTTCAGATATCAAAAGATGTAGTTCCCTTTTTTCAACACGGGATCATTATGTACCATCAGTGAAAATTTCAAGAAAATTGGTTCAGATGTTTCTATGAGGAACACACAAATAAACAAACACAATTTGACCCTCCACCATAGGATGGGGGTATACTTATTTCGTCATTCTGTTTGTAACACCTCGAAATATGCGTCTGAGACTCCATAAAGTATATATATTCTTGATCGTCATGTCATTTTAAGTCGATATAGCCATGTCCGTCGGTCTGTCCTCCGCCCTTCCGTCTCTCCGTCTGGCTGTCGAAAGCACTCTAACTTTCGAAGGAGTAAAGCTAGCCGATTGAAATTTTGCACAAATACTTTTCATTAGTGTAGGTCGGTTGGTATTGTAAATTGGCTAAATCGGTCCTTATTTTGATATAGCTGCCATATAAACCGATCTGGGGTCTTGACTTCTTGAGCCTCAAGCGGGCGCAATTCAGGTCCGATTTGACTGCAATTTTGCATGTGGTGTTTTGGTATCACTTCCAATAACTGCGCTAAGTATGTTTCAAATCGGCCCATGTTTTGATATAGCTGCCATATAAACCGATCTTGAGTCTTGACTTCTTGAGCCTCTAGAGGGTGCAATTCTCATCGGATTTGTCTGAAATTTTGCACAACAGTTTCTCTTGTGACCTTCAACATACGTGTCCTATATGGTTTGAATCGATTAATAGCTTGATACAGCTCCCATATAAACCTATCTCCCGATTTTGCTTCTGAGCCCCTACAAGGCCCTTCCTATTTCAAGGCATTACAGCATGAAGTGAATATTTCAATACCAACTGCACTTGGCAGAATCAGAATCAGAAACATTGACAACCTGTGTAGAACATTTGGACTTACATCTGTACTGCTGAATGCACTCAATATTACTAAGAGTACAAAATGGGATCCCTTTGGCCCCTTCGATTAAAGCCAATGGCATATAGAATGGTATACAATTGCAAAGAGCCATGACACTTTTGGCTCGACAGCTGGTAATGCAATTCTGCATGGAATATCGGTTGTTCACAAGCACTTGAGGATAAGGGGATTCATTGTCGAAATAACATTTACGCTAGAAATATAAAAAGAAAAAAATAATGTTTATACTTTCATCTATTGTCTATTATTTGCCTTTTCATACTTACATGAGATGCAGTAAATGTCCTTAAATCCGGATCACTGTCTGTCACACGAGCCCTCACCGCCAAATACGATTCTTCATTCGTACTGGGAAAAACTTCCAAAATGCCACCAGATGATGTGTCGGGAAATTTATTTGGGGCATGTACAAGAACAGCATAACCATCCATGTTCAACAGGGATCCGGTATCATCGCTTTGGCTGGTGTTCAAAATCACTATAAGACCCATATTGCTACCAGCATAACGAGTCGAATATGAGCGCTTGCTATAACTGCATGATCAATGAAATTGAATTCTTTTATAAAAAAATTTCTCCTTTCAGTATCTTTTAGACTAGACTTACACATTATTGGCGTTGAAAGTGCAACATGGCCCATACATAGTGAGTTGGCTCTGAAAGGCATTTTTGCTAAAACATTCAATCGGTTTGGTGCCCAACATACAGTTGATAATAAGGTTTTCGCAACTTGGTGTTAACTGAAAAAGGATGATGGTTTATGACTTTATGACATTAGGTTTATGGGTTGAGTAATAAGAGGGAAAAAATTTCTAAAGATGATCAAATCCATGCAAATCCACCTAAACAGTCCTTCAAGAACTAGAAAGCATCCTTGCTTTCAAGAAATATGCAATGGTATTATTGCTGAACATTAGAGATCAATCATGAAGGACCTAAAACTCAAAGAGTTTATTCTACCATGGTTAGTTAATAACTTTGCAAATTTTGCCCATGAACATTCCACCAAGAAACAGGGGCAAACTTCTCACCTATCAATGAGTGCAGTCCGATTCAAGTTTAAGCTCGATGATAATGTTATCCTTCATCGGCAAGGGCTGCCGTCTCAATGTACGCGTTCGTCATTTTTTCGTCATGGGAGAGGCACTTTCCCGGAGTGCCTGCTCCGCACGATTTTGGTCCGTGCCGGGATTGAAAAGAATCTGGCCAGAATTCGAACCCAGGCGTTCAGCGTTACAGGCGGACATGCTAACCTGTACGCTAAGGTGGTCTCTTATCGCAGAAAGGCGAATTACGGTCAGCTTGGGTTACGTGTGTCAGTAGAGGGACACCTCACGATGGTATATTGTCTCCACTACTTTGGAATGCAGGGTTGCTACAATCCCATGGCAGCCGGTTGTACGCACTGGATTGACCCGATGTTATCCTTCATCGGCAAGGGCTGCCCCTCAGTGTACGTGTTCGTCCTTTTTCATGGGTGCCTGCTCCGCACACTTCTAGTCCGTGCCGGGATTGAAAAGAACCCCGGACTCTGGTTCTGTTCGGTTTGCCAGAACTGCCTCCATCATTGTTAGGTGTCGGTGCATGGATTGGATACATTTCCGATCTTGCTCTGGCCTTACATCACTATGGGAGTAAAGTCAAACTGAATATGTTGCAAAGTGCTGTGCGAACATAGCAGCAGTGGGTTACAAGCGTCGTCGTCATCGCCTTTTGCGTCCTCGTCGTCGGACTATGTGACCCCCCAACCTCTCCCGTGCGGGAACATTTTAGAGCGCATCACATTTTATGGCATTCTCCCCTAGGCAGCGACCAGCGTGGCATAGCTTTGGCAAATCAGATTGAAGGCTCCACGTTTTGAACGGTGAATGAGGATGCCCCCAATTAGGATTACGAGGAGGTGCAGCAGCTCGCCAGACATTTGCATTGCATCCCCTAATCTCCTGAGTGACGTATGCTGACAAACCGTCATCTCTTTGGGGTCAGACCACCTCCTCATAATTCTCACCTCCACCGACCACCCGACTTCATAACATCTGAACGCCGCACGTTTATCAATCAGAAGAAGGCCGATTGAGCTGGCTTCATAGAGTACACCAATCGCCGTTTCAGTGAACAGCCACCCCCCTCGGATGTGCTAGTTGCCAAGAGGAAATTCCGAGATATCATTAACGCAGCAGCCGGTCAAATTCGCCAATTTCTCGGCGAAGGCAGTGGTACTCGCAGAAGAGCGTGGTGGCATTCGTTGTTCGGACCCCACTAACCCCAGAATCAGCGAGCTGAATCTGGAAATAAACAGGGTAGTCAACGAACACAGGCGGAATTTGTTGGGTGGAACATTTGGAGCAATGTAACTTGGGCACCGGTTTAGACCAGCTGTGGTCTACTGTTAAATCACTCTCGAAGCCTGGTAGACGGGATGACAGGACCTCAGTCACTTTTGGCGATGTAACCATGACTGAGCCGAAGAGATGCGCCAGGTTCAACTGTCAATTTATTGTGCATCCCGAAAGTGACATGACAAGCAGAAGAGCCATTCGCCGTAACCGTGGTCTCAGAGCCGATGGACAGCCATCAATATTTACCGTGCGCGAAGTTACGAAGTTGAGTCCTGACTGAATCACTACACTGATGCTAACGAATCTGCATTTACCTGGAGTTGAGTACCTTACTATTGTCCGTAACCTGTCTTTGAACACTCTTATAGTTCCCGATGTCTGAAAAATGGGCAGAGTGATCCCACTACTGAAGCCTGGAAAAGACCCGAGTTTGGGGGAGTCGTACAGACCGATCTCCCTTCTCTCACCAGTGGCGAAGACGCTTGATGCATCACTCCTCCTGAGCCTCATAGGAGAATTTCCATTCCCCGAGCATCAACATGGATTTCGGAGACTGCACAGCACAACAACAACTTTGCTTGCCATCACCACACACATTTACCGTGGCTTCAATCAACCCAGGCCATGTGATAGGACGGTCCTCGTAGCACTGGACCTATCGAAGGCATTCGTCAGCCATGCCAAACTAATTAAGGACATCGCCAACACTACCCTCCAGCCAGGCCTGAAACGCTGGGTCGCGAATTATCTGTGTGTTCGCCAGTCATTTGTGGAATATAAAGACAAGAAGTCGAAGCACCGCAAAGTGAAACAGGGAGTTCCCCAAGGCGGGCGATACCTCCGGCTCTGTTTAACCTATACCTATCCTCCATTCCACCCACTCCAGATGGCATAGAGATCGTATTATATGCGGACGATTGTACGATCATGGCATCAGGCCTCCCACCCATTGATGACATCTGCGAAAGGTTGAACATCTACCTCAACGAACTTGCCTCATATTTTGCTGCGAGAAATCTGAAGATATCTGCCAACAAATCTTCAGCCACATTGTTCACTACAAATAGGCGTGAGGTGAATGCGGAGTTGACTGTGATGGTCGATGTACAATAGAAATGATTCCGACCAGCAAGTGTCCCAAAATACTTGAAGTCACATTTGACAGTTCTTACACATTCTCCCACATGCCTCAGCGATTTGCGATATAGAAACAAAGTCCTCAAGTCACTTGCCGGCAGCACTTGGGATAGAGACAAAGAAACCTTGATGACCACGTACAAAGCAATTGGCCGACCGTAATAAGTTATGCAGCGCCAGTGTGGTCTCTTCAGCTCTGTCAGAATGCCGCCATCCGAACTGCGACGGTCAGTCTTCTCAGTTCTCATGTGGACCACCTCCATTAAGAGGTAAAGATCCTAACAGTGCGAAGACATAACTACTTGCTGTCTAAGCAATACCTTTTGGGCTGTTATCGCAAAGACCATCCAAATCATCATTTTTCTATGATGATATAAACATGATCTAAAGCGTGAGGTTCAGCGCTACAAGAGAGAACCTCTAGATCAAGCGGCACGTCAAGTAGAGATATTGTAGACCTCGATCATACTTTTTTTTGTAGGAATTTTTTAAATCTAGTGAAGACTAGATCTCAAAAGACTAGGACACTGAAATAGAGCCATGCTTCATTTCAAGCCTACGAACCGTCTACATAGTACCCAAGTGAGCCTTCTCGGCCGTATTTGGGCTTCATTTCGAGCCTACAGCCCGTTTACATAGTACCCAACTGAGCCTTTTCGATACCCTTCCAGTTCAGCTTTCTGTCCAATATCACGCCTAAGTATTTGACCTTGTTGTATATCGAAATCGTTCTGTTGAGAAGGCATGGTGCTTCAAACTGGCTCTCTGGTTTAACATTCAGACCCTTCGCTGCAGCCCAGTCATATGCCATTTCCAAGTCCCTTTCGGCTTTTGTGTATAGCTGGTTCAGGCCTCTACCGCTTAGAAGATTTATAACATCGTCTGTGTAGCAGATGGGTTCAAATCCCCCCTCAGTTAGCATCCGTAATAGGTTATTCATTTTGGCATGGTGATAAAATGCCCTCTGTGGAGTACCCTGTGCTACTTTCTCCCTTATTTATATGTCTTGGGTCCCACAATTTATCCACCTGTTCCCTAGGATAAGGTTTATCCAGTCTTTAAGAACTCTGTCCATCCGCTACTGCTATAAGCATGGGATCAGTGTGTCGATCCACACATTGTTGAAATCCCCTTCAATGTCAGTGGATACCGAAAATGTGTACGTATTAGCATCGTTGGATTTTACTATTTTATGCACATCCTCGTGCAGGGAAGTCTCCATAGACCTTCGTTTGACATAGGCATGCTGTTTGTATTTGAGCAGTTTGCTGAATATCCTACCCTCTATCATGGTATCGACAATACGTTCCATGGTTTTGAGTAGAAAGGACGTAAGGCTTATAGGTATGTGGCATAACTTGCCCTGCCTCCTTCCAGGCTTTCGGAATATATGCAAGTCTCCTATGCACGCAGTGAAAATAGCAACCAGATGGGACGCCCAATAGTCCGCCTCATTCCGAAGCAATTTCGTAATTATCCATCAGGTCCGAGTGATTAAATGGTTGAAAGCTCCTCAAGGCTTCTTTTATCATAAATTCTGTATTGATAGGCCTTCAATCAACCTCATTATTCATCATTATCTGGGTTCACATTGGGGGACCTGGGTTAAGCCAGTTGTGTGCCATCTCCACGTCGCTTTAGGCCTTCAATCAGCCTTAAAAGGATTATTATTGCGTAGCATACCGCTTCAAATTGCTTCTCACTTAGCATCCGTAATAGGTTGTTTTTTGTGGTCACCCATATGATTGGCGGTAAAAGCCTCCTCGTGGCATGCCCTCTGCCACTTTCTCCCTTATCTTTATGTCACGGAACCCACAATGTTTACACCAGTTCCTTATCATATGGTTTATCCAATCTCTAAGCACCCGATCTATTCGATACTGGTCTAAGGTTTGGATCAATGTGCCAGACCCCACATTTTTGAAAGCTCCTTCGATATTAGCGTATAGGGCTAATGTGAACGCCTTGGGATCGAAGGATTCTAGGTTTGAGATATAACTCTTTGCAATTTTGAATAGTTAGCGCTGAGTCGATGTTAACGAGATAATGTGCAAAATTTCAATGCCCGTGAAATTCTTTGCAGGTCCCCAAAGTTGGTCACCTTATCCTTTCAAAAATTTGTTCGGGCAGCCGAATCTTCATTTGTGGTTCGATTTCCAAATTTTCGGAATACTGGGCGAATTTTTTCATAAAAATCCCCAAAAAGGCGTTCGAGCTACCTAGAGCCCTACAATTGTGCACATATGTAATCTCGGTAACACCTCAACTCCAACCATGCAATATTTCAAGAGTTCAAAGAGTTACCTTTTACCCATTCTTTAACGGCATTTTTATACCCACCACCATAGGATGGGGTTATACTAATCTAGCCATTCCGTTTGTAACACCTCGAAATATTGATCTAGGATCCCATAAAGTATATATATTCTTGATCTTCTCGACATCCTGAGTCGATCTAGCCATGTCCGTCCGTTCGTCTGCCAAAATCACGATAGCGGTCGAACGCGTAAAGCTAGCCGCTAAAATTTTCGCACAAATACTAAATGTTTGTAGGTCGTTGGGGATTGCAAATGGGCCATATCAGTTCAGATTTGTATATATCTCCTATATAAACCGATCTCCCGATTTGACTTCTTGGGCCCCTGGATGCCAAAATTTTTGTCCGATTTGACTGAAATTTTGCGCTATTATGACTTCCAACAACTGCGCCAAGTATGGTCTAAATCGGTCAAGAACCTGATATAGCTCCCATATAAATCGATCTCCCGATTTGACTTCTTGAGCCATTTGAAGCCCCAGTTTTCATCCGATTGGGCTGAAATCTTGCGCATAGTGTTCTGTTATGACTTTTAACAACTGTGCTTAGTACGATCTGAATCGGTCTATAACCTGATATAGCTCCCATATAAACCGATCTCCCGATTTGACTTCTTGAGCCCGTACAAGCCGCAATTTTTGTCCGATTTGGCTGAAATTGAGCATGTATTGGTTATGACTTGCAACAAGTGTGACAAGCACGGTCGAAACCGGTATATAACCTGATAAAGCTCCCATATAAACCGATTCCGCGATTTGACTTATTGAGCCACTGAAAGCCTCAATTTTCATCCGATTGGGCTGAAATTTTGCACATAGTGTTCTGTTATGATTTCCAACAACTGTGCCAAGTACGGTCCAAATCGGTGTATAACCTGATATAGCTCCCATATAAACCGATCTCCCGATTTGACTTCTTGAGCCGCTGGAAGCTTCAAGTTTCATCCGTTTTGACGGAAATTTTGCACATAGTGTTAACCAGATATAGCTCATATATTTTAGCAGAATCCATGGTGGTGGGTTCCCAAGATTCGGCCCGACCGAACTTAGCACGCTTTTATTTGTTTTTTTCCTTCCATGCAATCGACTCCACTGTGCAATTGACTCCACTGTGCAGAGTCATTATTTCACATCTATTTCGTTATTCTGTGTGTAACAAACAAATGGGCTACGTAACCTTGTACCATCTCAGTAGTGGCATAGAGTTTAAACGATTTTTAACACTTATGTTGAAATACATGGCCTTACCATTTTCATAACTCCTAAAATATTGTAAAAGGTTTCATTGTTGTCTGTAGCATAGTGATCAAGGAATTTTTGAAATTCGCCATAGGCATCAAAATCGTCAGAACGCTCATATTGAAAATATAAACCCATGAAATGTAAGATGCTTTTCTCAAAATACTCTACTGAACGATTTGCTGGATCTAAACGGGATCTGAAAGAGAAAATCAGTAAAATTTTGGAACAAAAAAAAAATAAAAATGTGCCTATATTGGGTTGCCCAAAAAGTAATTGCGGATTTTTCATATAGTCGGCGTTGACAAATTTGTTTACAGCTTGTGACTCTGTAATTGCATTCTTTCTTCTGTCAGTTATCAGCTGTTACTTTTAGCTTGCTTTAGAAAAAAAGTGTAAAAAAAGTATATTTGATTAAAGTTCATTCTAAGTTTTATTAAAAATGCATTTACTTTCTTTTAAAAAATCCGCAATTACTTTTTGGGCAACCCTATATTTATTTATTTAATAATTTATTTATTTATTTATATATTTTTTATATATTTTTCAATTGATTTACTAGCTGAACCGGGCCCGCCCTACAACGCCTTTTTTTACTTTTTTTTACTTTTAAAGAGCTTTTAGTGAAATACCATGCTACGAAAATAGTATAAGTATATCGCTTGACTAACGGTATAACAATATAAATCCCTTTATCTGAATCCTATTTATTGGTCTATGAATTGGTTTAGGGTCATCTAAGTTTGGATGTTATATGTACTCTATTCTTAAGAGACTTTATTTGAGCTCGATATTTCCATGGGGATTTTGGGAGTGGGAAGGCCCCCAGGGTGGTGGTTGGTGGGTTAAGGGGTGGTGTGGACCCTCAGGGTGGACATCCGAAAGTGGGTATGAATTTCGTGCTCCCGAGTACCTTTAATTTAAGCCCCATATTGCCATGATCGGCAAATATGTATGTCCGATATTGGGGGTGATTTTGGGGGTGAGGTGGTGCCCCAGATACTTAGCCCTGGAAAAAATATCAGCATCGTGCTCTACTAAATATCATTTATTGAAACCCCATATTGCCATTGGTTTAAGGGAAGCTTATGGGATGAGGCGACCCCCAAACACTTGGCCTCAAAATTGGTCATCAAATTCGTTTTCTTATCTCAAATGCTTTTCATTTGAGCCACATATTGCCATGGTCGGTAAATTTGTGGTGCCCCAAATACATGGTCCCATATTTGTATATCTGATTGGCATTCTACTCCCAAACACCTTTATTTTAGCCCCATATTGTGATGGGCAGTAAATAATTGCTATTTCGGGGGTGTTTTGGGGAAGGGGTAAAATTCCAAATTTTGCCCATGAAAATTCCATTAAGTAACAGGGGCAAACTTCTCACGTATCAATGAGTGCAGTCTGATTCAAGTTTAAGCTCAATGATAAAGGGCCTCTTTTTTATAGCCGAGCCCGAACGGCGTGCCGCACTGTGACACCTCTTTGGAGAGAAGTTTTTACATAGGAAGGGAAAACCACCGCTAAAAATTTTTTGTGATGGTCTCGCCAGGATTCGAACCCAGGCGTTCAGCGTCATAGGAGGACATGGTAATCTCTGCGCTACGGTGGCCTCCAGAAAATTTGTTCCGAAAGTGGGTAGCAATTTCGTGCTGATCTCCCCAATACCTTCCATTTGAGCCCCACATTGACATGGTCGGTAAATATGTCCTATTTAGGGGTATTTTGGGAAGTGAGGTAGTCCCCCAAGCACTTAGCCCTGAAAATATATGTACATCGTGCTCTACTCTCAAATACCATATTGCCATTGTCCTCAAGATTGGATATCAAATTTCATCTAAACCCCTTTTTGTACATATGTACGGTTTGGGCATGGGCCCTAAAAACAATCAATATCGAGTTCCACTCTCTTTAAGACCCAAATTGTCGTGATGAACAAATATGTCTTATATGGAGGTTGTTATGGGAGTGGAACGTCCCCTAGATTGTTGGTCTCAAATGTTGATATCAGATTCGTGGTCTACATCCAAATACCTTTCATGTTCGGTTTGTGGGTGTTTTTGGGGAGTGGGGTGGTCCCCCAAGCACTTCGCGCTGAAAATATATCAGCATCGTACTCAACTCTTAAATATCATTTATTATTGAACCCCATATTGCCATGGGCCTCATAATTATATATCAAATTCGTTTCCTAATCTCAAATACCTTTCATCTAAATCCCTGTTTGGGCAAGGGCCCTAAAAACAATCAAAATGGAGCTCCACATTCTTTAAGACCCAAATTGTCGCGGTGAACAAATACGTCCTATATGGGGGTTGTTATGGGTTTGGGCTGTTCTCTAGACTGTTGGCCTCGAATGATGATATCAGATTCGTGGTCTACTTCCAAATTCCTTTCATGTTCGGTTTGAGGGTTTTTTTGGTATGAGGCGGCCATTTAGTCACATGGCCTTAAAATATATACCAGATTCGTGTTGTTCTCCAAAATACCTCCTATTTGAGCAACATATTACCAATGGTCAGCAAATACGTCCTATTTGGGTAGTGTTATGGGGGTGGGGTGGCCCCATAGACACTTTTTCCCAAATATTAATATCAGATTCGTGCTTTGCTACCAACGACCTTTCATTTAAAACCCATATTGCTGTGGTCGTAAATTTGTCCTCTTTGGGGGGTGTTTTGGGGAGGGGTGGCCCCCCATACATTTGGCTCTACATTTGGATATCAGATTCGTATTCTACACCCAAATACTTTTTATTTGAGCCCCATATTGCCAATGATCAATAAATAAGGCCTTTTTGGGGGTGTTTTGGAAAAGGTATGAACCCTCAGAAATTTGGTCCCAAATTTGGATATAGGATTTATATTCTACTCGCAAATACCTTTCATTTGGGACCCATATTGCTATGGACGTAAATTTGTCCTCTTTGGAGTGTGTTTTTGGGGAGGGGTGGCCCCCATACACTTGGCCCCACATTTAGATATCAGATTCGTATTCTACACCCAAATACCTTTTATTTGAGGCCCATATTGCCAATGGTCAGTGAATAAACCCTGTTTGGGGGTATTTTGAGAAAGGGATGTACCCTCAGAAATTTGGTCCCAAATTTGGATATCTTTCATATGAATCCCATATTGCCATGGTCGGTAAATATGCCCGATTTGGGGGTGTCTTGGGGGGTGGTCCCCCATACACTTTGTCTCACAATTGGATATCAGATACGTTTTCTATTCTTAAATACCTTTTATTAAAGTCCCATATTGTCGTGATTGGTCAATACAAATATATTTGGTAGGTTTTGGGGATGGGACGGCCCCCCTATATCCATCATCCGAAATTTGGGGTTACTATGAGAGAGGTTACTATAAGAGAGCACACAAAATTTCGCTAAAATCGCACCACCCATCTACGAGATCTGGCATTTTTGAAAATTATATCGAAAAATTAAATACCCTATTTTCGCCACGGGTTTTGTGAATTTCAACTCCTCGAAATATGCGTCTAAGACCCCGTAGTGCATATATATTCTTGATCGTCATGATATTTCAAGTCGATCTAGCCATGTCCGTCCGTCCGTCTGTCTGTCGAAAGTACGCTAACTTTCGAAGGAGTCAAGCTATCCTCTCGAAATTTTACACAAATACTTCTTATTAGTGTAGGTCGGTTGGTATTGTAAATGGGTCATATCGGTCCATGTTTTGTCATATAAACCGATCTGACTTCTTGAGCCACTAGAGGACGCAATTCTTATCCGATTTGTCTGAAATTTTGCAAGATGTGTTTTGTTATGATTTTCAACAACTGTGCCAATTATGGTTTAAATCGGTCCATAACCTGATATAGCTGTCATATAAACCGATCTGGGTTCTTGACTTCTTGAGCCTCTAGAGGACGAAATTTCTATTCGATTTGGCTGAAATTTCCCATGACGTATTTTGTTATGACTTCCAACAACTGTGCCAAGTATGGTTAAAATCAGTCCATAACCTGATATAGCTGCCATATAAACCGATCTTGAATCTTGACTTCTTGACCCACTAGAGGGCGCAATTCTTTTCCGATTTGACTGACTCCGAAATATGGTTCAAATCGGTTCACAACCAGATATAGATGCTATATAGAGGGCGTAATTATTATCCGATTTGACTGAAATATTGTACAACGGCTTCTCCCATAACCTCCAACATACGTGTAAAATATGGTCTGAATCGGTCTTTAGCCTGATACAGCTCCCATATAAACCGATCTCCCTGTTTTACTTCTTGAGCCCCTAAAGGGCAAAATTCAATGTTGTAATTATAATCACATTTTTACTTACAATTGAAGAGCATATTTTGCCGCTGCTTTCCGTGATATGCGATTATTCGAGCATATGGACACAGCCGGAAAGGGTACATTCTCCACTGGATACAATGGGTTGTGCAAATTGATGGAAAACGTTTGCATTACAAATTGATCCCAAGTGAATGTCAATGCAATGTACATAAAAACAAAAATCGTGGCATGAAGACAAAACCAAAAAAATCTGAAAGTAAAGCAAAGAAAAATACCGAAAATTGAGTGCCAAGAATGATTGTAATACGGAAATCTTATCCCTCATGTCTGCCTCAGACGAACTGACAGACTGACGAATGAAAAATTTTGTGTTTTACAGTTGAGTAAGTAAAATATTAATACCGTTGAAATCCCTGATAAGAAAGCATTTCATATGTAACTGCCACTATTGGTAAAGGCTTGAAGTTAAATGAACGAGTGGAGTTCTTTAAGTTTGCTCGTTAACTCGGTTTAAACACTGTTTAAAATAAATAAAAAAATAACTATTGAAAGTCATAGGTGGCGTATGAATTATGTACAGTAATATACAATATAACCACGTATACGCACCGTAGTCCATAAAATACAAGCATATACACCCGTATTCCTGTTGTCGAAGGCGAAAATCGACAGCAGTCGTAGTCGAAGGCGAATTTCACATTTCTGAAACTTATTCACCTTCGACAATTTTATAATAGAACCAGTAAGGAAAGACAAAAGTCGGGCAGTGCCGACTATATAATACCCTACATCTACCCTACAATTATAAATTCGGGCAATAGATATATGTATATGAGAGCTATATCCAAATCTGAACCGATTTTGATGAAATTTTGCAGATATGTTAAGACCAGTAACAAAACAATCCGTGCCAAATTTTGTGCAGATCGGTTGAAAATTGTAGTTACTACAGTCATTTAAGTGCAAATCGGGCGATACATATATATGGGAGCCATATCCGAATCTGAGCCGATTTTGATGAAATCTTGCACATATATTAAGAGCAATAGCAGAACAATTCGTGCCAAATTTTGTGCAGATCGGCTGAAAATTGAGGTAACTACGACCATTTAAGTGCAAATCGGGCGATACATATATATGGGAGCTATATGTAAATATGAACCGATTTTGATGAAATTTTGCAGATATGTTAAGACCAGTAACAAAACAATCGGTGCCAAAATTTGTGCAGATCGGTTGAAAATTGTAGTTACTACAGTCATTTAAGTGCAAATCGGGCGATACATATATATGGGAGCTATATCCGAATCTGAGCCGATTTTGATAAAATCTTGCACATATATTAAGAGCAATAGCAAAAGAATCCGTGCCAAAATTTGTGCATATCGGCTGAAAATTGAGGTAACTATGGCCATTTAAGTGCAAATCGGGTGATACATATATATAGGAGCTATATGTAAATCTGAACCGATTTTGATGAAATTTTGCAGATATGTTAAGACCAGTAACAAAACAATCCGTGCCAAAATTTGTGCAGATCGGTTGAAAATGGTAGTTACGACAGTCATTTAAGTGTAAATCGGGCGATACATATATATGGGAGCTATATCTAAATCTGAACCGATTTTACCAAAATCAATAGTGTTCGTCCTTGGGCCAAAAAAAGACATTTGGGAAATTTCGTGACGGATGGACAACAAATACGACATGAATACTTGAACACACAGGCGGACATGGCTAAATCGAATCAGAAAGTGATTCGGAGTCGATCGGTATACTTATCAATGGGTCTAGATCTTCTCCTTCTAAGCGTTGCAAACAAATGCACAAACTTATAATACCCTGTACCACAGTGGTGGTGTACCTTGTAGGGGCTCCAGAAGCAAAATCGGTAGATCGGTTTATATGGGAGCTGTATCAGGCTATAGATCGATTCAGACTATATTGGACACGTATGTTCAAGGTCATAGGAAAAGCCGTTGTTCAAAATGTCTGCCAAATCGGATGAAAATTGCGCTCTCTAGGGGCTCAAGATGTCAAGATGCCTAGATCGGTTTATATGGCAGCTATATCAGGTTATGTACCAATTTTCACCATACTTAACACAGTTGTTGAAAGTCATAACACAACACCTCATGCAAAATTTCAGCCAAATCATATTAGAATTGCGCCCTCTAGAAGTCAAAATCCAAGATTGGTTTATATGGCAGCTATACTAGGTTATGAACCGATGTAGACCGTACTTCGCACAGTTGTTGGAAGTCGAAACAAAATTCTTCGTGCAAAATTTCAGCCTTATAGGATAAGAATTGCGCCCTCTAGCGGCTCAAGAAGTCAAGACCCAAGATCGGTTTATATGGCAGCTATATCAATTTATCAACCAATTTATGCCATTGGCACACTTGCTGGAAGTCATACCAAAACCCTTCATGCACATTTTCAGCCAAATTGCACCCTCTAGAAACTCATGAAGTCTAATCAGAAGATCGGTTTATATGGCAGCTATATCGGGCAATAAACAGATTGAAGCCATACTTAGTTAGGTTAGGTTAGGTTTAAGGGGCAGTCTACCATCAGACTCACTTGAACGTTTGCGGCCATTGTGACACCACAGCAACAGAAGAAGGAAGATGCCTTCTAGCTCCTCCCGTTGAACCATCCAGATCGCTTTAAAAAGCCCAATAACTTGCGAATGTTCACATCCGCTAAATCAGACAGGTTCTCAAAGAAATAAGAACCTAAAGTGGAACTCCTTCTAGTCTTTTCTTCTTCGATGTCCTCACAGCTTCTGCAAAAGTCGTTGCTGGCCAACTGCATGTTTTTCAATTAGACAGTGGCCTGTCATGACGGACACAATGACTGAGACATCTATTCTAGCCAATGACAGCAAAGCGGTAGACCTCTTCGAGTCTAGATTAGGCCACACAGTTGTGGAATGCTCACAGCCCCCTGTTTGTGACTATCCATCATTCATTGTCCTTCGGGCCTGGTCCTGAAATTACTTTTTTTGGCCTCCAACATCCGTAACATATACTGATTTGAATCGGTCTATAAGCTGATATACAAATGAACATTCCATTAAGGAACAGTGCAGTCCGATTATTGTTAAAGCTCAATGATAAGGGGACTACTTTTTATGCCGAGTCCGAACGGCGTGCCACATAGCGACACCACTTGGAAGAGAAGTTTTAACACGGCAGGATACCTTACCAATGTAGCCAGCATTAGTAAGCGGATAACTACCGCTAATAAATTTTCTGAAGTTCGCGCCGTGATTTGAACCCAGGCGTTTGCCGCCATATGCAGACATGCTAACCTCTGCACCACGGTGGCCTCCTGATAAACTGATATAGCTTCTATATAAACCGATCCCCGATTTCACTTCTTGAGCCCCTAGAGCCCGCAATTTCCATCTAATTTGGTCTGAATCGGTCTATAAACTAATATAGCCCCATATAAACCGATCCCCAGATTTGACTTCCTGAGCCCCTAGAACCCAAAGTTTTCACGCGATTTGGCCGAAATTTGTTACTAGAACATATGCTTATGCCCTCCCATATGTCTTCTTGAGACCATAGAAAGCTCAATCAATTACAAAATAATTCTAACACACACTGAGTTAATAAGGGAAAATTTTTAGCGGTATCCATGGTGTTGGGTACCTAAGATTCGGTCCCGCCGAACATAGCACGTTTTTAGTTGTTATACTAAAACTATTCAACCGTTGCTGCTTTTTTGACCTCAAAATTTTACACCAACTTAGTATTGGGTCACAATTTTGTAGAATTGTACCACACTGAAATCTTAAATTTTAAAAAAATACAAGTAAGGGCGTGCTAAGTTCGGCCGGGCCGAATCTTATATACCCGCCACCATTGATCGCATTTTTCGAGTTCTATGCGCGGTATCTCTTTCTAGACAAACATAGAATATTGAATAACGGTTATGCTATTGGAGCTATATCAAGTTATAGTCCGATTCGGACCAATAACGAATGCTGAACATTGTAGAAGTCATTGTGTAATATTTCAGGTCATTCGGATAAGAATTGCGCCTTGTAGGGGCTCAAGAAGCAAAATCGGGAGATCACTTTATATTGGAGCTGTATCAAGCTTTTGATCGATTCAGACCATATTAGATATGCATGTTGAAGGTCATGAGAGAAGCCGTTGTACAAAATTTCAGCCAAATCAGATGAGAATTGCGCCCTCTAGAGGTTCAAGAAGTCAAGACCCAGATCGGTTTATATGGCAGCTATATCAGATTATGAACCGTTTTGAATCATACTTAGCACAGTTGTTGGAAGTGATACCAAAACACTACGTGCAAACACTTCGTGCTACCAAAACACTACGAGCTACCAAAACACTACGTGCAAAATTTCAGTTAAATCGGACGAGAATTGCTCCCTCTAGAGGTTAAAGAAGTCAAGACCCAAGATCGTTTTATATGGCAGCTATATCAAAACATGGACCGATGTAAACCATACTTAGCGTAGTTGTTGGAAGTGCTACCAATACACTACGTGCAAAATTTCAATAAAATCGGTTAAGAATTGCGCCCTCTAGAGGCTCAAGAAGTCAAGACCCAAGATCGGTTTATATGGCAGCTATATCAAAACATGGACCGATTTGGCCCATTTACAATACCAACTGACCTACACTAATAAAAAGTATTTGTGCAAAATTTCAAGCGGCTAGCTTTACTCCTTTGAAAGTTAGCGTGCTTTCGACAGACAGACGGACGGCCGGAAGGACGGACAGACGGACGGCCGGAAGGACGGACAGACGGACGGCCGGAAGGACGGACAGACGGACGGCCGGAAGGACGGACAGACGGACGGCCGGAAGGACGGACAGACGGACGGCCGGAAGGACGGACAGACGGACGGCCGGAAGGACGGACAGACGGACGGCCGGAAGGACGGACAGACGGACGGCCGGAAGGACGGACAGACGGACGGCCGGAAGGACGGACAGACGGACGGACTTGGTTAGATCGACTTAGGGTCTTAGACGCATATTTCGAGGCGTTACAAACAGAATGACGAAATTAGTATACCCCCATCCTATGGTGGAGGGTATAAAAATCTTCCTTCGCAGGACAAATTATTGTTGCTATCAAATTACACCTTCCCTTGTGAAGTACCATTATGTTGTTCTAAAGACATCCTTTCATAGTTGCTGTATTGGGTGCATGTACTACTTACCTTTCATACGAGAGTAGTCCACTGTCGACAAGTTTATCATAGCCATGCAAGGATATATGGCGAAATAAATCTGTCATATCCTGACTTGGTTTTGCATTTCGCCTTTCCGCGTCTTGTTGTTGTTTGGGATTTTTTATCCACCAGACGGCATTCGATGTGGATTTAATATCCAAAGCCATGTTCATGCGGCAGTAACGGATGCCCGTTTCTCACTCGAATGAATGGATAGACAGTCAGTCAGTCAGTCAGTCAGTCGAGAAAGCAACTCCCACCGGTTACTGGTAAGACAAACCAACCAAACTGAGAAAGGAGTTGACACGAAAAACAAATAAAAACAAAGCGGATATGAAACGCAAGTTTACTTTATGAGCGCGTCCCGTATGAGTGTGGCTTTGTCAACACGTCCGCTTCCAGACGTCCGTACTCGATTCGTGTTATGGCCTGAATGTTATTCTTGTTTCCGGTTGTAGTCACAATGACTGACTGTATGCGTGGTGCGTTCATTCGTGCCTTCCTGGACTTTTTGGTTAATCTGTTTCTGGCTCACTGGCAGTTTGTGATGATGATGATGATGTTGATATGAGTGTGACTCCCAATTGTTGATGAAGTGCGTCGTGTGGGCCTGTTGTTGGCGTGTAATTGTGTTGCTCAAAGTGCAGTTTAATGACAAG